>NC_135234.1:29858833-30158833 GCF_051348905.1 Ranitomeya variabilis | reverse complement strand
ATTTGTGGTTGTCCTAAAGGAGTCGGAGAGACTCTGAAACGCGTCGACAATAAACCAACATTCCATACTCTATCATGGCTTGTCATTTTTCTAGCAGCGCAGGATACTTCCATCGCCCGTGCGATGATTTCATAACTTTGGTGCTTGTGACCACTGCAGCCAATCGCTTGGCTCAGTGGTGATGGTAATATAAACTGCATGATCCCCTGAGCCTTAGAATATCATGAAAGGGTAATCTAGACCTCCAAGTATTAGTGACATTATCCCCTCTACTTTGTTAGTCCAACAATAAGTTTTCATTTATTTATTTTTTTCATCGGGTGCATCTTATAGCCTGAAAGATATAAAGATGTATTATACCTAAATGAAAGCTGGTGTAACTACAGGATATCTGCGTCAGGGACTGTCCTGGAACTAACATTAAGTTATTCTCATTTCAGAATAATCCCCGCCTTATTGACGAACTACTACGAATTGGGAATAAAATGGAAATGGTAAGTCATAATGGATAGTGTAAGGGTTAAACTGGTTTCTCCATCCTAGGAGATTATGGTGTATTGCTGGGACATGATACAAATACCGTATATACTCGAGTATAAGCCGACCCGAGTATAAGCCGACCCCCCTAATTTTGCCACAAAAAACTGGGAAAACTTATTGACTCGAGTATAAGCCTAGGGTAGGAAATGCAGCAGCTACCGGTGAATTTCAAAAATAAAATAGATGCTCCATACCATTCATTATTGCCCCATAGATGCTCCATATAAAGCTGTGCCACATATAATGCTCCATACTGTTGATTATTGCCCCATAGATGCTCCACATAAAGCTGTGCCATATATAATGCTCTGCACCGTTCATTATGGCCCAATAGATGCTCCACATAAAGCTGTGCCATATATAATGCTCTGCACCGTTCATTATGGCCCCATAGATGCTCCATAGAAAGCTGTGCCACATATAATGCTCTGCACCGTTCATGCTGCTGCTGCAATAAAAAAAAAAATATCACATACTCACCTCTCTTCGCTCAGGACGCCGGCGCTTTCAATATTTACCTGTTCCTCATGCGGCTCCGTCTCCAGCACTGACGCTCAGCAGAGGGCGCGCACTGACTATGTCAACGCGCCCTCTGACCTGAGCGTCACAGCCAGAGGATGCTGATGACGGAGCCGCACCGGAATGAGGAGCGATAAATATCGCGCAGCGCTCAACTCCCCATATACTTACCTGCTCCTGGCGCGGTCCCTGCTTCTTCCACCGCTGCATCTTCTTCCTGTATTGAGCGGTTACCGCTCATTGCAGTCATGAATATGCGGCTCCACCTCTATGGGAGGTGGAGCCGCATATTCATGACTGTAATGAGCGGTACCATGTGACCGCTCAGTACAGGAAGAAGATGCAGCGCTGGAAGAAGCAGGGACTGCAGGGACCGCGCCGGGAGTAGGTGAGTATAACTAGACAGTCCCCGCTCCCCCTCCCCTGCCGACCCCCGGGTATGACTCGAGTATAAGCCGAGAGGGGGACTTTCAGCCCCCAAAAATGGGCTGAAAATCTCGGCTTATACTCGAGTATATACGGTATATGACTGGCAGCGCTCGGACATCCTGTTAAGTAGAAGAAGGAAGTAGAAATATATATTACTCTGTCGCCTCATTGGGGGACACAGGACCATGGCTGCTGTCCACTAGGAGGCGACACTATGCATAATCTGAAAAAGATTAACTGTGGCTCCTCCTGTGCAGTATACACCCCTGGACGGCATCAGCCTTCTCCAGTTTTTGCTTAGTGTCGCAAAGGAGGCACACCTAAAGATTTTTACTCCGTTTTACTCCGTTTCCCGTTTTCCGACGGGATTACAGATGAAGAAAAGAGGGTCTCCTGTGAGACCCCCGGCATGGCTCCTTCCTCGGCCCCCTATTATGGGGTGCCCAGTTGAAGTTGAGATGGCTATTCCCGATGCTGCTCCTTCCCCAGCCCCTCGGGTGCTGGTTCGAAGTCGAGACCCCCCTCCTTCCCCAATTCCTTTTGGTTTCTGGGTTGAGGTCGAGGCGAGGATAAAGGCCCCTGAAGGTGTGACAAAAGCACCCTCCCTATCCCCCTCTGGGGGTATTAGGTTGAGACACCTCAGGTAGGGCCTGTACAGGCAGCATCCTACAGCTCCCAGCAATGGGCCAGCACACTGCGCCTGCATCCAGGGACCCCAGCCCAGCTGCGGGCTCCTGTTGGGGCCGGGGGGAGTGCAGGCAGGCATGGCACATACAGACACAGGGCTCCCTGCGTCCCTGTCTCTGCGGCAGCACCAGCTCTATACTGCCTCAGGGGGACCCCAGCCGGGCTCCCCCTTCCGCTTATAGCCCCACCGCCATCCTGCCTTCAAATCCGGAGGGGTCCGGTTCAGATCCGACCCCCTCCCGGACTTTCGCGCCGGCCTGGAGCCCTTCTGGGCCTCAGGCATCTAATTTAGGCCCCGGCTTCGGCCTAGCTGAAGCAGCAGCCTCCTCTCCGCCCCCCGGCCCGCCCCCCGGATGACAAATATGACACTCTACAGTGTCATACAAGGGGCGGATCGAGACAGAAAGGGCGGGTTTTTTATAGCCTTGCCGCCTTTTTCCAGCTCTCCGCCCCCTTCTCCTCCTCTCTCCTCTGTCTCTGCAGCCATCTTCGGCTGCAGATTAACCCTGCATCTCCCGGTCTGCAGGACCAGGACCAGGCAGCCAGTCTCCGGGGGGCACAGGACTGTGGATTTTCGGCGCTGGACCTAGGGGTACACTGGTGGGGTAAGATCACAGCTGGGTTATTTTTACTCAGCTGTGAATCCATATTACCTATAAGACTCCCCTGTAGGTTCTCTACCCCTATAAGGTCCATCTGCTGGCAGCACTTCTGCACTCTGTGCACTATGCCGGGCTCAAGGTCTAAGAGAACCAGGCAGAACTGCTATTATGCATTCTGCACAGCCTGCGGGACCGCTCTACCCAGTAGTAGCATGTACCCGCATTGTCAGAACTGTATACAAACTACTGTGTCACAGCCTCAAGAAGCCCCTGCCAATGCCTCGGTGTCTAATGCCACACCGGAATGGGCTACTCAGTTCTCGCAATCTATGATGCAGTCTATAGATAACCTAACTTCCACATTGCTTCAGGCTCTGCAGGGTCATGCCCCGGCTATGACCGTTACCCAGCAAAGGGAGAGCTTGACTCAGGAACAAGATGACCCTGGCACATCCACGTCTAGGTCACGACGCAAGCGGATCCATAGATCAAGTCCATCTGCGTCATCCCATAGCACACGGTCATCCCCCTCTAGGGAGAGACACCGTTGCTCCAGGTCATCTAGACCGTCCCATCCAGGGACAGACAATGCAGATCTCCGCAATCCCCAACCAGAGAAGGCCTCCTCCCCAGCTCACCCAGCAGGGGACGCCTCAGTGATACACAGGATTCGGAAGGCATCTTCAGACAGAGAAACGGAGGGGTCCCTGATCCCAATCCCTCCTAGCAATACAGCGCTAGTTGAGGACATAATATCGTCCATCCATCGGGTGCTGGACATTTCTGATCCGCCACCAGAGGCCCCAGAACATCAGATTTCCTTTGAAGGACCTCTGAAGCCGCCTAAGGTTTTCTCTAACCATCCAGAGTTTAAGGCGATCCTTAAAAAACAGCTCTCACAGCCTGAGAAAAAATTCGCTAATCACAAATATCTGGAGGCGAGGTACCCCTTCCCACAGAAGGACACCAAGGAATGGACAGATCCACCTGAAGTGGATCCCCCAGTCTCCAGGCTAGCAGCACAGACCCTCCTTTCACTGCCAGATAGCTCAACCCTAAGGGACGCAGCAGACCGGCAGGTAGAACGCATGGCTCGTTCAATTTTCGAGGCAGCAGGGGCATCCCTGGCTCCCGCGTTCGCCTCAGTTTGGGCTGCCAAGGCCATCCTGGCCTGGGCAAACAATTTACAAGCCTTCCAAGCATCCGCTCCTGAACTGTTGGACCAAGCGGTTCAAATTGCTGTTGTAGCAGATTACATGCTCCATGCAGCTCTGGATTCAGCAAGGGGAGTCGCGGGGATAGCATCAAATGCCATCACGATTCGGCGTATCCTCTGGCTGCGGGAATGGAAAGCGGACGCAGCCTCAAAGAAGTCCCTCACGCACCTCCCCTACCTCAGTGGGAGACTTTTCGGTGAACAATTGGACACTATGATATCCAACGCCACAGGGGGTAAGAGTACTTCTCTTCCCCAACTGAAACCTAAACGCACTTACAAGAAGCGTAACCAAACTCGATTCCGATCCTTTCGGAATTCCTCTGGCTGGTCCGTCTCACGTCCAGTACAAAATCGTAACCGTTCCCCACGCAGGGACAACTCACGATCGACGCAAAGGTCGGACAAGACCTGGCAGTCAAAAGCAGGCCAGTCTAAGCCCAGAGGAGGAAAATCTCAGACTTTCTCCTCCTCATGACTCACGGACTCCGGAAGACACCACACCAGTAGGCGGCCGACTTTTGCTCTTTCATCAAGTCTGGCTGCCTATTACAGAAGACAGGTGGGTCACGGAACTAGTGTCTTCCGGATACAAAATAGACTTCACCTCCAACCCACCGGACCGGTTCTTCTTCTCTGTCCCCCCAAAACCGCCAGCCAAGGCTCGAGCCTACCACCAAGCGGTCTCCTCGCTTTGTCAATCAGGAGTCATAGTACCGGTACCCACGAACGACCGCTTCCGAGGGTTCTACTCCAATCTGTTCGTAGTTCCCAAGAAAGGAGGCAGCGTACGGCCCATACTAGACCTAAAACAGCTCAACAAATATGTACGGGTCCGTCATTTCCGCATGGAGTCCCTTCGGTCCATCATTGCGTCCATGGAGAAGGGAGAATATCTCGCCTCCATAGACATACAAGACGCATACCTGCATATACCCATTGCACCTGCCCATCAGAGGTTTCTCAGGTTCGCAATAGGCCAGGACCACTACCAATTCGTGGCTCTCCCCTTTGGACTCGCCACGGCTCCCAGAGTGTTCACCAAGGTCATGGCAGCCACCATGGACGTCCTGCACTCCAGAGGCATAGTAGTCGTTCCATACCTGGACGATCTACTCATCAAGGCTCCCACCTTCAAGGACTGCGAGCTCAGTGTCTCAATCACAACCGATACTCTCAGTCGCATGGGCTGGTTAATCAACCTACAAAAGTCATCACCAACCCCGAGTCAGTCCCTGACCTTCCTGGGAATGTTATTCAACACCTCCAGGGGTCTAGTGCTCCTTCCCAAGGACAAGGCACTGGCTCTCCGACTTGCAGTTCGCACCCTCCTCCGCAAACCCCCTCGATCTCTCCGGTTTGCCATGAGAGTCCTCGGCAAGATGGCAGCGGCAATAGAAGCTGTCCCATTTGCCCAGTTTCACCTCAGACCTCTCCAACTAGCCATTCTCAAGTCCTGGGACAGGAATCCCTTTTCTCTCGACAGGGAGTTCCAGCTAACGTCGTCAACCAGGAGGTCCCTGCACTGGTGGCTCAAGCCAACCTCGCTAGCAAAGGGGAAATCCTTTCTCTCAGGTCAATGGAAGGTCCTGACCACCGACGTGAGCCTGACGGGTTGGGGTGCGGTGCACCTACACCACAGGGCACAGGGCAAGTGGTCCCCAGCGGAAGCGACCATGCCCATCAACATCCTGGAAATTCGTGCCATCCTACTGGCATTGAGGGCCTTCCATCACTTACTGGCAGCCTCTCACATCAGGATACAGTCGGACAATGCCACGGCTGTGGCATATGTGAATCATCAAGGGGGGACCCACAGTACCCAGGCGATGCGGGAAGTGTCACATATCCTCCGCTGGGCGGAGGACACAGGGTCGGTTCTTTTGGCGGTCCACATTCCGGGTGTGGACAACTGGGAAGCAGACTTCCTCAGCCGACAAGGAATAGACTCGGGAGAGTGGTCTCTCCATCCCGAAATTTTTCAACAGATCTGTCTTCGCTGGGGGACCCCGGATGTGGACCTAATGGCATCCCATTTCAATGCCAAGGTCTCCAACTTCATTGCCAGAACACACGATCCGCGGTCGCTCGGAGCAGACGCTCTGGTTCAGGACTGGACCCAGTTCCAGCTTCTGTACATTTTTCCACCTCTCCCCCTGATATCCAGAGTGGTGAGGAAGATCAAACAAGAGGGAGTTCCAACCATCCTCATTGCACCGGACTGGCCCAGACGCACATGGTACGCCGACATCGTACAACTCACAGCAGACGCCCCTTGGCGTCTCCCCGACCGCCACGATCTTCTATCACAAGGGCCGTTCTACCAGAACTCAGGGGCTCTCAATTTGACGGCGTGGCCCTTGAGACCTGGGTTCTAACCCAGGCAGGGCTCTCGGCAGATGTCATTGGAACCATGATCAGAGCACGGAAACCAGCCTCTGCCAAGATTTATTACCGTACCTGGAATGCTTTCTTTACCTGGTGCGAATCTCGTGGCCAGATCCCACTCCCTTATTCCATACCCAAAGTACTTGGTTTTCTCCAATTGGGTCTGGAGGCCAGGCTGTCATTGGGCTCGCTTAAGAGCCAGGTGTCAGCCCTCTCAGTGCTTTTCCAAAAGCGTATTGCTACCAAGCCGCAAGTAAGGACTTTCCTTCAGGGGGTTTCCCGATTGGTTCCCCCCTACAGACGACCACTAGAAACGTGGGACCTCAACCTGGTCCTGACAGCATTGCAGGAACCACCCTTCGAACCTCTTAAGGAGGTCCCGCTCCGCCTTCTTTCCCAGAAGGTGGTTTTCCTGGTGGCAATCACCTCGCTACGCAGGGTGTCTGAACTGACAGCACTCTCCTGCAGACGGCCTTTCCTGGCATTTCACCAGGACAAGGTAGTTCTTCGTACGGTCCCATCCTTCCTCCCGAAGGTTGTGTCCGACTTCCACCTCAATGAGGAAATTTCACTACCATCCCTTTGTCCGGTTCCGGTTCATAGAGTGGAGAAGGCTCTGCATACGCTTGACCTTGTCAGGGCTTTGCGTATATATGTGTCTAGGACTGCGTCCTTCCGGAGGTCTGATTCCCTTTTCCTCCTTCCGGAAGGCGGCCACAAGGGTATGCCAGCTTCCAAAGCTACTCTTGCCAGGTGGATCAAATCCACCATACAAGAGGCCTACCGCCTTAAGAATTTTCCTCTTCCAGCCGGTATTACGGCACACTCTACACGGGCGGTAGGGGCCTCCTGGGCCATTCGGCACAAGTGTGTAAGGCGGCCACTTGGACTAGCTTACACACGTTTACTAAACACTACAGGGTTCATACCCAGTCCTCAGCGGACGCGAGCCTGGGTAGACGTGTCCTGCAGGCGGCGGTGCCCTAAGTGTACGGGCCTGTCTGCACAATATTCGTCCATTGCTTCCCACCCAGGGACTGCTTTAGGACGTCCCATGGTCCTGTGTCCCCCAATGAGGCGACAGAGTAAAGGAGATTTTTGTGTACTCACCGTAAAATCTCTTTCTCTTAGCCTCTAATTGGGGGACACAGCTCCCACCCTGTTGCCCTTTCCGGGCTGTTGTATCTGTTGAGTTCTCATATTGTTTCTTGAGCTCGTACATAGTTGCCTTCTTACAGGCATAATTATGTTATTTATGTTACGTTCCTCCTACTGCTTTTGCACAAAACTGGAGAAGGCTGATGCCGTCCAGGGGTGTATACTGCACAGGAGGAGCCACAGTTAATCTTTTTCAGATTATGCATAGTGTCGCCTCCTAGTGGACAGCAGCATAGCACCCATGGTCCTGTGTCCCCCAATTAGAGGCTAAGAGAAAGAGATTTTACGGTGAGTACACAAAAATCTCCTTTTTATCATTTATATAGATCTATTATATATTATACTAGCTGTACTACCCGGCTTCGCCTGGGTTAATGACTGCTGTTAGCAAAATAGAATGTGATAACAAAAATTTATTCTGCACACAAAAAACACAAAACAAATAGATAGAAATGTAATTATTAAAAGGCAAAAACTAAGCTAATAGAAGAATTTCACAACATATATTAGCTTTGTTATACTGAGAATGTCTTTGTTGCCTATATTAACCAATCAGAGCTCAGATTAATTAACTGTAGCAAAATGGAAGCTGAGCTGTGATTGGTTGCTATTGGCAGCCTGATAAATCCCCAGCCAACAGTAAGCCCTCCCCCCTGGCAGTATATATTAGCTCACACATACACATAATAGACAAGTCATGTGACTGACAGCTGCCGGATTCCTATATGGTACATTTGTTGCTCTTGTAGTTTGTCTGCTTATTAATCAGATTTTTATTTTTGAAGGATAATACCAGACTTGTGTGTGTGTTAGGGCGAGTTTCATGTGTCAAGTTGTGTGTGTTGAGTTGCGTGTGGCGACATTCATGTAGCGACTTTTGTGAGATGAGTTTTGTGTGGCGACATGCGTGTAGCAACTTTTTGTGTGTCGAGTTGCATGTGACAGGTTAGTGTAGCAAGTTGTGTGCAGCAAGTTTTGCGCATGGCGAGTTTTGCGCATGGCGAGTTTTATGTGTGGTGCCTTTTGAGTATGTGCAAGTTTTGTGTGAGGCAACTTTTGCATGTGTTGCAACTTTTGTGCATGTGGCAATTTTTCCGCGTGTGCAAGTTTTGCGTGTGGCGAGTTTTCCATGAGGTGAGTTTTGCACGTGTGGCGAGTTTTGCATGTGGAGAGTTTTGTGCGTGGCGAGTTTTCAGCGGCGACTTTTGTGTTTCGACTTTTGTGTTTCGACTTTTGTGTTTCGACTTTTATGTGGCGAGGTTGGTGTATGTGTGGTGAAATGTGCGCTGAGGGTGGTATATGTGTTCGAGCACGTGGTAGTGTGTGGCGCATTTTGTGTGTGTGTTCATATCCCCGTGGTGGTGTGGTGATTATCCCATGTCGGGGCCCCACCTTAGCAACTGTACAGTATATACTCTTTGGCGCCATCGCTCTCATTCTTTAAGCCCCCCTTGTTCACATCTGGCAGCTGTTAATTTGCCTCCAACACTTTTCCTTTCATTTTTTCCCCATTATGTAGATAGGGGCAAAATTGTTTGGTGAATTGGAAAGCGCGGGGTTAAAATTTCACCTCACAACATAGCCTATGACGCTCTCGGGGTCCAGACGTGTGACTGTGCAAAATTTTGTGGCTGTAGCTGCGACGGTTCAGATGCCATTCCCGGACATACATACACACACACACATACACACATTCAGCTTTATATATTAGATATAATCTATAATATCTTTTTTTTATAAAATGAAGTCCAATTTGTGTTTAGCCTACCCTTGTGCAGGAATCTCTCTTGTATTGACCTTTACAGCTGGTGGATGTAGGAGATTCCTGGGAAACTGAAGCCGCAGGACTTAAAGGGATTTCTGGCTTTACCAGTCAAATGTTGGTCACCACTGCAGACAGTGATGTACTGCAGCAGTTGCATGTCTATCATGACAGATCAGAAAGTATAAAGACTTATGGGAAATCAGCAAAGTGGAGGATATGAGTGAATTTTGGACTTTAGTCTCTGGAACCGAGATCTCAATCTGTGCATGCATCGCCTCCGTCGTTTTCCCGGAGTCCACTGCATTGAAGCCATGGAAGTGTGAGGGCTCCGGACTGTCACAAAATGTTGGCGTAGCCCCCGCACTGCCTAACATCCCCTCCTATCAGCCTGGGACTTGCAGTATCGCCCCGCAGCGTCGCACCGCCGGGCACACACTCTACACAGCCCAGGGCCCACAGCATCGCCCAATTCTTGCCGTGTACCCCCCAGCTATATTTGCTTTATAACACGCACCCACATTTTTACTCTTTATAATTTATATGTTTGTTTTTTTTCTTGTTTTCTTCCAGCCTAAGTTAAAGACAAAAATGTCTGCCATAGTTGAAGCAATATCCTGGGTACAGGCTACCGGAGACCAAATCCTGTTCAAAAAAGTCATGGACTCTCAGGAATGTTTTCGCAGTCAATTCCTTTTCACCTTCTTTTACCAATGTAAGTAATGGAGTGACTTCTTAAAAAAAATAAATAAATAACCCTAGTTCTGTCATACGTTGTTGTGATCAATATACTATTTTAATTTTTTTTTTTTTTATCCAACTAATAGATACATTTTTATTGACCAAGATGGGGGAGGAATGCTGCATGTTGACTGATAAAGTAAAAAAACACGCGTGTGACAAATGTGACGAGGTAAGAAACCAGCCAGGTGTTAAAAACCAAGTACATTAGTGACGTCATTTCATTTATTAAAAAAAAAAAGCAAACAAACAGCCAGATGAAATAACAGGATTTTTGGTTACTCACCGTAAAATCTCTTTCTCGGAGCCTTCATTGGGGGACACAGGAAACCATGGGTGTATGCTGCTACCACTAGGAGGCTGACACTATACACAAAAATATCAGCTCCTCCTCCGCAGTGTACACCCCACCGACTGGCACTAGATTAATCAATTAGTGAGCAACCAGTAGGAGAAGCAACAGGTAAAAGAAGAACACACAAATTCAAACTAACAATATAACACAGTGAACAGAGCTGTTAAACTTGGGTGGGTGCTGTGTCCTCCAATGAAGGCTCCGAGAAACAGATTTTACAGTGAGTAACCAAAAATCTTGTTTTCTCTATCGCTTCATTGGGCGACACAGGAAACCATGGGACGTCCCAAAGCAGTCCCAAGGGAAGGAAAACAGCACAGACTCCAGGCAGGGGAACTAACCAGTTCCGCCTGCAAGATCCTTCTGCCTAGGCTGGCATCAGCCGAAGCGTAGGTATGGACCCTGTAAAACTTGGTGTACATGTGAATGAAAGACCAGGTCGCCGCTTTGCAAAGCTGTAGCGCAGATGCCCTATGACTAACAGCCAAGGATGCTCCCACTGCTCGTGTAGACTGTGCCTTAATCCCAGAGCAGGATCCCTGTTCTTAATCCGGTACGCCTCTAAGATTTTCTGGATCCAGAGGGCAATCGTAGTCTTAGTAGCCTGAAGGCCACTACGCACACCCTTGGGAATAACAATGAGAGAATCCGTCCTTATAGGGAGGGCTGTGTAGTCGGAGTCTTGGAGTCTGAGTCAGAGCTAGTGATGAGCGAATATTTTTTAGTGCTCGGAGATTTAGTGTTCTTCGCCGCAGCTGGATGATTTACAGCTACTAGCCTGCTTGATTACATGGGATTCCCTATCAACCAGGCAACCCCCACATGTACTTTGCCTCAGCTGAATGATTTACAGCTATTAGCCAGGCTATGAAAACTAAATCTCCAAGCACTAAAAAATACTCGGAGGACAAATCACGACATCTCGAGAAACGAGTATATTCGCTCATCACTAGTCTGAGCCCATTTTGGTGGAGTCGATGTCATGGGAATTGAGGAGTCGGAGGTTTGGCTTACCGACTCCACAGCCATGCTTATAGGTCCATCCTGTTCAGTGAACGATCCGGAGGGGAAGACAATGTCCTCATTGAGATGAAAAGCGTGGACTACCTTAGGAAGAAAGGAAGGTATTGGCCGCAAAACCACCTTGTCCTGGTAGAGAACAAGGAAAGGTGAGCGATATGAAAGAGCAGTCAGCTCTTAAATGCGTCTGATGGAAGTGATGGCCACGAGAAACGCCACCTTCCAGAGACTTATTGTAGCGGTTTGAAGGGAGGAACTTCTGAGAACCTCCAGAACTAAGTTAAGATCCCAGGGGTCCACTGGTGTTCGGTACGGAAGGGCTGCGTGAGCCACTCCCTGAAGAAAAGTTCTGACCTGAGAACGAGAAGCTAATCTCTTTGGAAAAAAATCAATAGAGCAGAAACTAGGCTGTTCAGAGAGCTAAGGGCTAGACCTGCGTCAAGCACTGCTTGAAGAAAAGCCAGAATAGAAGGGAGAGAAAAAAACATAAGTACGGTCTGATTAGCTTCACATCAATGGAAGAAAGCTTTCTAAGTCCGATAATAGACTCGAGAGGAAGCTGGGTTCCGGGCACGGATGATGGTCTGAATCACAGGCCCTGAAAACCCGGACGCTTTTAGAACCGCGGTCTCAACAGCCACACCGTCAAATCGAGTGACCGAGAATTCTGGTGGAAGATGGGACCCTAGGAAATCAGATCTGGTCTGTCCGGGAGCCTCCAGGGGGTGTCTTCGAGCAGATTGACGGACTCTGCATACCAGGCCCTCCTGGGCCAATCCGGTGCTATTCCAATGACTCCGTTCTGCTTTGATCTTCCTCCACAGCCTGGGAAGTAGGGGGGAGAGGAGGGAACAGATACCCTGATCACCGTTCGCTCTTCCGTATCATCAAAGTGTCGGCGCCCGCTGCGTGAGGGTCACGGGACCTGGAGACTATTTGTGTGCCCTTTCTGTTCAAGCGGGACGCCATGAGATTCACCTCCGAAGTGCCCTACCGTAGGCAAATCTGACGGAAGACTTCCTGATGCAGTGACCATTCTCCCGCCGCGAGACCCTAGCTACTGAAAAAGTCAGCGGCCCAATTGTCTATGCCGGGAATATGCACTGCAGATATTGCAGTAACTTTTTTCTCTGCCCAGAGGAGAATCTTGCTGTCTTCGGTCAAGGCCATAAGACTCCGGGTTGCTCCCTGGCGGCTGACATATGCCACTGCCAATGGCGTTGTCTGAACTCAGGCCCTTGATTCTGAAATGCCCTTGATTCTGCCAAGGAACAGGAGGATGGCTCTGATCTCAAGTATGTTGATTGACAGGGAAGTGTCTTTCGGGGACCATCGGCCTTGGACCGTGAAGTTGCAGAAGACAGCTCCCCAGCCGAGGAGAGTGGCATCGATTGTAACCAGTGAATGGGGACGAAGGATCGGTACTGAAGAATGAGAGGGGAGGACAGCCACCATTTCAAGGACGCTTAGATTAAAGGCGAGATCCAAACTGGACAGCCCAGAGAAAGAGGAGATCTGTTCTACTGGTACAGGATGGTCTGCTGAAGTGGCCTGGTGTGAAACTGTGCAAAGAGGATTGCCTCCACAGCCATCACCATCCTACCCAGAACCGCCATTGCCGAGCAGAGGGAGGGAGACAGCGGGGCCCGAAGACAACGAACCCACCGTTGGAGAGCTGCTCTCATTTCTTTGGGGACAAAGACCCTCGCTTGAAGGGTGTTGAAAAGCATGCCCAGGAATATCAGCCGCTGGGAAGAGACTAGACAAGATTTTGACCTGTTTATTATCCACCTGAGTCGAGATAAGGTATCAAGAATGATGGACAGGCTTTTCTGATCCTATAGATTGTAAGCTTGCGAGCAGGGACCTCATTCTTATTGGTATCTATTTTGAGCTGTCATTTTTGTTATGCTGTAATGTCTATTGTCTGTACAAATCCCTTCTATAATTTGTAAAGCGCTGCGTAATATGTTGGCGCTATATAAATAAAAATTATTATTATTCTGAGCTAGGGAAAATGACGGGGCCTTGACGAAGATATCGTTGAGGTAAGGTATGACCACTAAACCCCTAATCCGTAGGATAGCCATTCCGCTGCCATTATCATTGTGAAGAACCTGGTAGTGGCTGTGAGATTGAAAGGCAGAGCGACGCCCTGATGCCTTGTAAAAATTGGAATATGGAGATATGTGTCTTGGATATTCACAGAGCACAGGAACTCCTGTGGTTCCATGGAAGCTATTACTGAGCACAGGGATTTTATCCTGAAGTAATGTAGACAAACGCTTTTGTTCAGTAATTTGAGATCCAGGAAGGGCCGAACCGACATATCTTTCTTTGGAACCACAAACAGGTTTTAATAGATACCTGTAAAACGTTCCTGTGGTGGAACGGGGATGATGACATCTGATCTGCAAAGAAAGGTGAAGGCTGCGAAAAAACCCTGAACCAGAGAGGGGACTCTCGAGGGGGGTGGATTGGAAGAACTGATTTTGGGTCCTTGAGTTTCACTCTATTTTGTGTCTTGATGATACGACTTCTCTGACCAAGACGTCTTCGACAGAGGCGAGCCAAGCAATCATGAAAAACAGGAGACGACTGCCCACCCTGGGAGTATCACTGGGCTGCGGTGAAATGTCATGCTGAGAACCTGCCAGGTCTGCTTCTAGAAAATCTGCCCTGCCGTTACGGAGTTGCCAAGAGGGTGTCAGTTTAAAAGAAGCCCTTTTTCTTTTCTGTCATGCTTGCGGCCTCTCCTAGCAGGAGAAATCTTCTGCAGATGTGATGCACCGAAAGAACAGAAATCTACGCTTCAGGGGAGGACTCCGAGCTTTTCCCTGAAGAAGGAGAGAACTTGTCCCTCTGGTAACGTCCTTTATAATCTGGTCCAGCCTGGTACCAAACAGTCATGATCCCTGGAAGGGCAAACTTGTGAGGCATTTCTTAGAACACAAATCCGCCTGCCCAGCCTTTAGCCAGATGGCCACTGTAAAACTGGACTACTGAGCAGCACATAATGCGGCGTCGAAGGAGGCAGATACTACATACTTTCTTGCATACAATATATCTGGTGAAAGATCAGCTAACTCGGCAGGAAGAGCTCCAGCGAATATGACTTGCCGGAGTGGCTTAGCCCATTCAGATATCGACTTAGACACCCATGTAGTGGTAAAGGCAGAGCATAATGTATTGCCCGCCGCTGCAAAGGCCGACTTGGCAAAAGACTCTGAGTCTGTCATTAGAGTCCTTGAGTGATGCACCGTCCAGAAGTGGAAGGACTGTATTGGTGGATAACCTGGAGACCGGAGGTTCTACTGTAGGGGAGACAGTCTGGTTTTCAGTTAGATCAGAGGCAAAGGTATACAGGATACTGAGTTGCTTCCCTCTCTGGAAACGTCTGGTAGGGTTTTCCCGCCCTCTGGAGGGGACATCCTGAAATTCCTTATAGAGAGGGAAACACACTAGGAGTTGGTCTAGATCATGTGAAGGACACCGCCTGTTCCGCTGGTTCCATAGAAATAGCTTTGATATTAAAGTTCTGATTGACTGCCACAATAAGACTCTGGACCATGTCTCTCATGTTAGAGGCTTGATCAGAGTCTAGGTCCAATGCAGTCTTGGAAACCACATCCAAATCCGGCTCTGCTAGCGAGTCTAAGGAGGAGGACCGGGAGGAAGCTGTCTGTCGAGAGGGGCCAGGAGGGGACCTGAAGTGGAAGGATCCGGAGCGACTCTCCTACCTAGTCCTCTTGCAGCCATTACTGATAGACAGATGTTGTATCTGGAGATGTGGACACGTACGTACGTAGGGGGGTCGGCGCGAAAACACAAACACTGGCCCCCAGTTATAAACTAATCTTAATCTTGTTTCTTCTACTCCTTTTTAATCCTCTTCTGCTTGTTCTAATTTTCTCTCACTTTCTGGATTGTGACCTGATGGAAGAAAGAGTACCTCTCCTTTTCTGACAATGTCTGTAAGTTACCCTCAGACATCCGAGCCTCATGAGATGTCTGTTCCTTTTGAAGCCTTCAGACTCTGGTGGGCGAGCAGGTAGGAGTGGGGAGCCAAGACCATTCCTCGGATCATCTAAACACTCTTCGTGTGTTAGGGGTTAGGGTCCTGCCGGATAGACAGATGAGGATACGTGGTGGCAGTTCAATCCGTACTCATTGTCTATAAGTGGGAGGACAGTGTGACTGTTCACACTGTTTCCCTCCATTGGTAGAGGAGAGCAGATGCTGAAAAAAACTGAAGGGAAAAAATTACTGGAAAACAATGAAAACTGAAGTAGATATATGGGTCTAGTAAAGGACCCGAGTCCACCTGCTACTTGACACTAAGCTAAACTGATTAATTTTGTGCCAGTCGGGGTGTACACTACTGGGGAGGAGCTAATTTTTTTTTGTATAGTGTCAGCCTCCTAGTGGCAGCAGCATACACCCATAATTTACTGTGTACGCTAATGAAGTGATAGAGAAACTTCAGTTATTTCCTGCTGTTATTTAACGCAGGCCTCTTTACTAAAAGTTTTTCAGTCTGTCAACAGTATGCTCAGAAAGTGTACTGTATATGGGAGTCACCTTACTCTACCTTGACAAATTATATTGGGAGGATCGACCGTCTGGAATTTTAACGGTCACTCGTTTTGTTATTCTTGAAAATCTGCTGACAAATAATTTTGGCTTAGATAACACAGGATCGATCGTCACCATAGAGTTTTGCTTTGTATGGGGAAATCGGAAGGGGGCTATTGGCCAACAGCTATCTAATGTGGATGGGGGCCAATAGCGCTGAGCTGTGATATTGGTGATTATAGAGCGCGTCTAAGACCTCTCGTCATTGGTTCCAGCTTCTAGTCCATCTCTTTGGGGTCTTTTGATTGGCTGTTGTTCACAACGTAAGGTTATCGTAGGCCAATTGAGAAGTCTATGTCAGTTCCATTACAGGAATGACGGAATGAAAGTACAAACTACTAAACCTTCAGTGACAAAGATGAATCAATCTGGTTGAAATTAGGCTGTGTTATGTGCATCAATTATCAGCCAAGTGGGGGCATGGGGAGTCTCGAAGATCTGTACTCTAATATCGGTATCCATCATGTTCCAGGAATGTGAAAAAAAGAAGCGCTGCGGAAATGTTGCCTTTGAAAAAAGACAGTACGACTACGCCGTGAAGTTTTACACTGCTGCAATGCAATACAGGTAACTTTCAAAGTATACAATTGGGCACACAAACCACCACCAGTCTGTTAAGGTACCTTCACACTAAACGATATCGCTAGCGATCCGTGACGTTGCAGCGTCCTGGCTAGCGATATCGTTTAGTTTGACACGCAGCAGCGATCAGGATCCTGCTGTGATATCGCTGGTCGTTGAATAAAGTTCAGAACTTTATTTGGTCGTCAGACCGGCGTTTATCGTCAGGTTTGACACCAAAAGCAACGATACCAGCGATGTTGTACGCTGGTAACCAGGGTAAACATCGGGTTACTAAGCGCAGGGCCGCGCTTAGTAACCCGATGTTTACCCTGGTTACCAGCGTAAAAGTAAAAAAAACAAACAGTACATACTCACCTGCGCGTCCCCTGCCGTCCGCTTCCTGCTCTGACTGAGCGCCGGCCCTAAAGTGAAAGTAAAAGCACAGCGGTGACGTCACCGCTCTGCTGTTAGGGCCGGCGCTCACACAGTACAGGAAGCGGACGCCGGAGGACGCGCAGGTGAGTATGTACTGTTTGTTTTTTTTACTTTTACGATGGTAACCAGGGTAAACATCGGGTTACTAAGCGCGGCCCTGCGCTTAGCAACCCGATGTTTACCCTGGTTACCCGGGGACCTCGGCATCGTTGGTCGCTGGAGAGCGGTCTGTGTGACCGCTCTCCAGCGACCAAACAGCGACGCTGCAGCGATCGGCATCGTTGTCGCTATCGCTGCAGCGTCGCTTAATGTGAAGGTACCTTTACCTGCGGTATCTCCCCAGGGGTTTGGTGTCCCCCACCCCTGGATGTCATCACAAGCCACTTATAGTAACATATGGCTCAGTGAAGGGAGGTACACTGGCCCCGGCTTCATCTACTCACCCGACATAGGTTGGCTGTGGCTTGTAATCACATTCCTGGCTTACGGAATCAATGAAGTCCCTTTCTTTTTCTTTTTTTTTTTTTTATTTCTACATGATTACAAAATTCCAGAAAGTAGAGGAACATAATTGTGAACCTGTTATCTTCTTGGCTACTAAGTTTGCCAAAATTGGATGTATCTCAATGTTCTCCAGCAACAAAGGGAAGTTAGCCTGTAAAATTGTTAGTACGTTCATATATAATAATTATAATAGTAGTAAAAAACATAACATAAAAAAAAACACATGGTGGCGAGCTGAATTCATAGTTATTCATTAAAAAAAATAAAAATAAATAATAACTAAATTTAAGGAACCCAATCTCTTGAACTCGTTTTCTGTGTTTTTAAAGATTTTTTTTCCATTTTGCATAGTTTTTTTTCTGTTTTATATTTGTAATTATTATTTTTTTAAATATATTTATATTCAACAAGACACAGACTTGGAAAAGGAAATAAAGATTAGCAGATTACAATGATAACTAAGTAAATAGGTTTGTGATATATCTGTAACATATTATGGGGATATACAAATATCTTACATATATAACAAATAATAATTATTATTATTTATTGTTATAGCGCCATTTATTCCATGGCGCTTTACATGTATAATGACCCTGTATGTAACCCCTTTTCTCCTACGCCTCATTGGGGGACACAGGACCATGGGTGTTATGCTGCTGACACTAGGAGGCAGCAGCATAACACCCATGGTCCTGTGTCCCCCAATGATTGGCTCGGAGAAAAGGATTTTATGGTGAGTACACAAAAATCCCTATTTCTCATGTACAGCATCATGGAATTAATGGTGCTATATAAATAAATAATAATAATAGTGATGATCTAACAACAAACACCCAATCCCTGCATGTGTTACACCTGTCGAACAGCCGCTAGATATGGAACCGCGGGGACTCTAACATAATTTTCGAGCACACTGAAGTCACTCAGTTAGCACCCGAGCATGACCGGTAACACCTTATCCCAGCACGTTCGATTATTACTATTAACAAACTAAAATACAAAGAGGGATACATACAAGACATCAAATTAGACAGATGGGAAAGAGGATGAGTAAAGACGTTAGAGGTTGGAGGCTGAAAGGTGACATACGACCTAGTGAATAAGGTTCCTAAATATTCCAAAGTATCCAGAAGGTGTCCCATGGGGACCAAATGAGGTTGAATCTCTCGACCGTTTCATCAGAGCAGCGATATTCGCAATTTCTGATATCTTTGAACCCGGTGTATAAGTCATTTATAGACAATGGGAGGTTTGTTTCCAATGAGAAGCTATCAAACATCTGGCGGCCGTCAATATCTGTAGAAGTCTAACGGTTCTATAAATTTTGCGAGAAGATATTAGGTAAAGAGAGTTGAGGATCTGATGATTGGTCTAATTCAAAGACCATTTTCATAGTTTTCTAAGGGTTATTTCCTATTCTCTGCTTGTGAAAACAAATCCGTTTGCAATTCGCTGCTTATTAATATTTGCATCCATTCCTGAGATGTTAGCACTGTGCATGCACGGCCACTGCTGCTAGACCGCTGCGGTGGCCGGTATCCTAGGCAACAAACTGTATGCAAAAGGTTAGCTCAAGAAAGCTGCCGATTTGAATAACTAATGACAAAAGTGCTGGTTTTGGAGAGGTAAAGGAGAGATGTTTGGGGAAAAATACACAAAACGCTTTGAGAAAAGGATTGCTTATTAGCATCTGTGCCTCTTTTTCTTTGAACACACTTTGATATACCTTTCGTAATGTTTTACTGGCTGCAATACAGTTTCAGATTACTACTTATTGCCGTTCTTTCTCTTTCTTTAGCCCCCATAATCATATCCTGTTCAGTAACCGTGCTCTCTGCTTCATTCGTATGTATGATTATTGGTAAGTTGTGTGTTGCAGTTACAGTTCCCATTGGTGGACAATTAAAAATGCATTAGGGCAAACTTATATTTAATTGCATAATAAACAGGCAATCCTTGCACGTGTTGCACCCATCGAACGGCCACTAGAAAACTTTTTTTCGAGCACGCCAAAGACCCCCCAGTTAGTACCTGAGCATGCTCAGATAACACCTTATCCCTGCACGTTCGCTCATCACTACTGGGCAACTATTGAGAATAGCCCTTTAATTCTGTTTTATATATGTATACATATATATTCTAAGATTTTAGTTTAAAAAAAACCTTATCCTGATGTATTAGGAGAAAACCAACCCATACATAAAACACATAAATACATAAAGATGAATATAGCTACATGTAATAGACTGTGATTTCTTTTTAACTAATTGTATTATAGGAATGCATTGAGTGATGGGAAGAAAGCGGTTGTACTTAAGAACACCTGGTCAAAGGTGGGTATTGTCAGCATTCAGATTTATTTATTTTATTACATACAGAAAACATCTAAAAGGATTTTCTCTCCGCATCATAGGTCATAAATGATTGTTAACACCACTTAGCCAAGCCTACCATTTCTCCTTGCTGCTGCTCCGTTCATGAGATTTATACAGGAACAGCCGTGCACTTATATGCTAATTATAGGGGTTAAAGGGAACCTGTCACCAGGTTTGGCTGATAAGAGTTACAATCATCAACTTTAAGGCCTGATATACAGCTTTCTATAATGCTATATATCTGCCCCCAACCCGACCTAGAAGAACTGAAAAATAACTTTTATTATACTCACCTGAGGGGCGGTCCGGTCCGAGGGCTGTCGCTCTTCTTGGCCTTGCGCCTCCCATCTTTTTATGATCGCCGTCCTCCTTCTTGGTTCGTGGGGATGACGTGTCCCTTAATCACCGGCACAGTCTGCTCGGCACCGCGCTCCTGCGCAGGCATACTTCTCTAACCCGTTGAGGGCAGAGCAAAGTCCTTCAGTGCGCAGGCGCCGAGAAAGGTCAGAGAGGCCCGGCGCCTGCGCACTGCAGGACTTTGCTGAAAGAAGTCACATGCATGAGATTTCTGAAATCTTAGACTTTGCTGGTACTGTCAAACGCAGCTGAAACGTTGCATTACAAAAACATGCTGCAAGAACGCTTTGTGTGAACTTAGCCTAGGAGAGCTCCAGTTTGTAGCTTGGGAAGAGTGATGGCCGTTCTTGCATTCATCACCCTACACTCTCTTGCGTGTTGTGAGAAGGGTGAAGACATCTCCTTTTCCCCCTCCCCCCATAAGAATTAGATAAAAAAAATATAATTGGGGAATATCTTAATACTGGAACTGTTATGCCTGTAGCTAAACCATGCGTTGTGTTACGAGTCGCTAAAAACGGCCGACACATGAGTGATGAAGGAGGTGCTGTGTTTTACCACTTCAAAAGGGGTATAGCCTCCTTGAACATATATAACCTATCCACAGGATATGTCATAAATATATAATGGCTACTGATATCACCTTGCTGATCAGCTGTTTTGACCAATGTCCTAAATGTGAATGAGGAGCAACATGACCATGGCTGGCCACTGACCACGTATTTGTGGGGACCCCTGATCAATTGGACAAAGTATCAGACGTAGCAATTCCCTCGTGGGTGTTCAGTTGGGATGTGAGATCGTTAGATCCGTTTGATCCACATGACATTGCTAATTGATATTCTATCAATGCACTTGCGGACACAGACCGAAAAGAGCAGCTGTGCAAGAACAATATATGGGCCCTTTGCAGCCCAAGAGCTCCTAAAAATGCAAAATTGCACCTGCCTTGGAGGTATAAATGGGCCCCTTTGCATCTTGGGCCCCTGTAGGTTGCCCCAATGATCTGTCCGCCCCTGTATCAATGGGGAAACGTCATTAAAGAAGCACTCCTCCCATCAAAGATACAATTGCTCATTTTGCCTTTCTACCCATCTAATTTTTCTCTTTTCCATTAGGTCTATATGACATCATGTTATTAAAAACTGACAAGCTGAATCCTTCTAAGCTCTATGTAAAAACAGGAGATCAATTTTCCCTGCATGAGTCACTGCAAAAGTGTCTGGTGGGGGGAGGGAGCAGCTGGGTCAGGAGGTAAAGAGGGGAATCATTTTTGCAGGGACAAGAGACTTCCTATTTCTACACAGAGCAGAAAAAAGAGAAGAATTGACTGGTAGAAAGGCAAAATAAACAATTTAAGTACACAGTGCTTTATAATATGATGACTGCAATATTTCTCCTACGCCTCATTGGGGGACACAGGACCATGGCAGCAGCATAACACCCATGGTCCTGTGTCCCCCAATGATTGGCTTGGAGAAAAGGATTTTACGGTGAGTACACAAAAATCCCTATTTATCCTATGCCTCATTGGGGGACACAGGACCATGGGTGTTATGCTGCTGCCATGGTCCTGTGTTCCCCAATGATTAACTCGGAGAAAAGGATTTTATGGTGAGTACACAAAAATCCCCATATTCATAGGATAAAAACGTTGATGGGAGGAGCAGTGCTTCTTTAACCCCTTCATGACCTATGACTTATTACTACGTCATAGGTTATGTATCCTCCTTTGATGCTGGCTCTGCATCTTTTCCAGCACATCACAGCTAATCAAGTCAGCTGTAATTGCCCCTTACAGCTGTTGGTGGAATTGCGATCCACCCACGGCTGTTAACTAGTTAAAGAAAGCCCCAAGCAATATCGGTGTACATTTGTGCCATCAAAAAACCAAGCAATTGTTTCAAATGGAACATTGATCTTATACTATGGGCAAACTTTATCAATGTGTTTGTCAAAGTTGGTATACTGTTGAGGGAGGATCTAAAGTGATCCTTCACGGTTAACTCAGTGATTTCCAAATTAATCTACAAGGCGTTGCCGGCAACTGAAAATGACCAGACGGAGACGTGTGTCTCTGTTTGGGGGGGATCAAGCTGATCTCTCTGGCCCCTGTTTATTGTGTATGACTTTTCATAGTCATAGAAATTATACTTCAACCAGTCAGCATAAGAACACGCTCACAGTTCTTAACCTATAACAATACAGGAACAGTCTGTGCGTCAAACTCTCGTAGAACAATACACCCTCAGTCTCATGTCCTGTGTAGATTGCAACAATCAAGGTCTCATCAAGGTCTCATAACAGCTGTAAACTTTAGCCTACTAACAAAATTTATATCAAAACAACAAAATGGAGTCGAAAAGCACAAAAGGGAGAATCTTTCTTAATTTGTCCTTTCACATTCCCCCCTAGATAAATTTTGTTAATTAATGTCCAGCATCAGAGGTACTATCCCAAGCTATAAGCTTGAGGGGTACTGGTCTTCACATGGCTGTTGCGGCGTACCCGTCCCCCCTGTATACTAGAATTTACGAATAACAATTATTGATAACAGTGGTGGGGATCTTTTGAAGATAGCCATGCTCTTGGCTTCAACATCTTCCTCAGGTAACTTTGTGAAATCGATGTAGAGAAGAGCAGGGGTGGCAACGCTTTTGGTTTCATCATTAGTTGTCTTAGTGCAGAATTTACTAATACATGCAGAAATACACCAAAGAACAAGTTTTAGTGTTACATACATGGCAAGGATAAAGGCAACAATATATAACAAACTTTGCAAATTTCCAGCTATCCAGCCCCCAAGTCCATCAAATCAATTGGCTAGATTAAGAAAGGAGAAGGTGTCTGCCCACCAGCTGTCCTTATTACGGTCATTGTCTTTATTATATTGATCTCTGAGTCTTTGGATGTCCTTTAACTTTAACTTCATAGTGCTATTGGGATCTATATAATAACAGCAGGCAGGTCCAATAACCACACACATACCACCCTGTGCTGCTTTTAAGTAATCCAGTACTACAGTGTATTAATTAGTGACTATGATAAGTTGGTTTTGGACAGCAACAGTAGTATTAAGTATATCCAATATATCCCAAATTTGATCATCTAGAAAATCTGTGGCCCTAACCAATTTATCCCACATTTGTGTAATCATAGGGTAAATGGAAATAGAACTGACAATTTTATTGGCTATACCCAGCTGTACTACTAATCTTTCATAATATTGGACAAACTTATTATTCAAGGATATTGGGGAAATTAGGCTATCCCATGTGGTTACCAATATTATTATATGGAAATACGAAAAAACCAAAACATTATGTCCTCTTATTTGCTACTAGTCTGTTTGACCAGCTTGCAGTGCGATACGTTGCTCCACGTCGGCCTTCCTTCCATCTTTACTGACATAGGAGTAATGAGGACTTGGTAGGGACCGTCATACAAGGGTTCTAGTCCATATTTTCTGACATGGCTTTTCACGACCACAAAATCACCAGACTTCAAGTTGTGCCAATATCGGTTTCTGCTGAATCTGGAAGGGAAGAAGAAACTAAAACATAGATGTTAGCAAGATTTTTAGTAAGCTGAATAACATATTGAACAGCACGGTCAGTTTCTTCTGACAACTACTGAGGCTGGAAATTTGCAACTGGGGGCCTAGCACCAAACAATATCTCATATGGGGACAGGCCATGTTTTGCCTTAGGGGTAGTGCAAATATGGTACAGTACAATGGGTAGGAGCTCTGGCCATGGAGCCGTAGTCTCCTGCATCATTTTGGTCAATTGTCCCTTCAGTGTGCCGTTCAGCCTCTCAACTTTCCCACTGGATTGTGGATAGTACAGAGTATGGAGGGCTACAGTGGATCCAAGCATCATCAAAACCTCCTGATACACATAAGAAGAAAAGGCCGGGCCTTGGTCACTTTCAACGACTTCTGGAACACCATATCTGCATATAACTTCCATCACCAGTTTCTTCGCTGTAGTCTTTGCAGTCATGTTGGTAACGGGGAATGCTTTCGGCCAACTGGAGAACACGTTGACAACCACCAGACAATATTCATACCTTCCAGACTTAGGCAACGTGATGTGGTCCACTGAGCCTTTGGAAAGGATAGTCGGGCTTAGCAAGGTGCTTCGGGGGTACACGTTGAAGTTGACCGGGATTGCAGGTCTGACATATGTTACATGCACGGTTGAGTACTGTCAGGACTGTAGAAATACCTGGAGCCCAGTAGAATTTTTGTACCAGGGCTAGGGCCTGGTTTTTTCCTCGATGTGTGGGCCGATGTGCCCACATGGCAATAGCAGGGTACATCCACTTAGGGAGACACACAAGTTGGTCCATTTTCCAGAGACCATTGTCCATACATGTTCTATCAGCCTTCCACTGCTTCACTTCTTCCTTTGGGGACATTCTCTGCATCGTCATTAAGCGGTCTCGCGGGGTCCGACAGAAAACCTCAGGCTGGCGTAGATCATCAGCTTCCTGTAGAGTCAGTGTTTCTTGTAACTGTTTACGCTGAGAGCGTGTGGTCACCATATCTGGTATGGTCAGGTCAACGGGTAGGAGAGCAGCAGCTTTTGCCTATCCGCAAAGGCGTTACCAACAGTCTGTGGACTGTTCCTAGGACCGTGCGCCTTGACCTTGATAATGGCCACCTGGGTAGGTAATTTGATTGAGTCCATGAGGATTTTAACAGCTTCAGCATTCTTCACTGGAGTCCCGGCGGTGGTAATAAACCCTCGATTGGCCCATTGGGCTCCGAAATCATGAGCAATACCAAATGCATTCTGTGAGTCCGTGTAAATATTAGCCCGCCTGTCTTTGACCAGAACACATGCAGTAGACAGAGCCTGAAGTTCTACTTCTTGTGCTGACAGTGAGGGAGGGAGTGCAGCTGCGTGCACTACACCGTATCCAGTGTGGAACCTGCCAAAATCATCAGCATATCTTGAACCGTCTTTCAGGGCATTGTAGAGAGATTGCATTATGCGGGATGCGTCCGGTATCCACTGACGACAATAAGTACATAGTCCAAGAAAACGCTGGAGTTCAGTCTCATCTTTCGGAAAAGGAAGGGAGCTGACGGCTATTTTTCTTTCTTTTGTGAGGTGTCTGACACCCTGAAGGAGACAGTGACCCAAAAATATCACATGACCAAGGCAGAACCGAAGTTTCGAGGCCGAAACCCGACAGTTCAGATCTGCCAGATGCTTGAGGAGGCTAACAGTGGCAGCAATGGCTTCCTGCTCTGTTCGTGCACACAACAAAAGATCAGCCACATACTGAAGCAGCGTGACATAGCGGTGATTTAACTGCCAGGGTAAAAAACACTCGCCCATATTTTTTGCAAACTGATTGGGACTGTTTTGGGCCCCTTGTGGCATGGCATAACTGTCCGCGTCAATTGTCATCCCTGATAAGTGAATGCAAACAGAAACTGGCAAGGCATTGGCGAGGTCGATGACTGTGAACCAAGCAGCATCCTGAGATATCTGGGACAAAAGAGTATGGTTCTGCAGGCATTATTGGGGGATCTGGGCCTATCAGCGCCATCATAACCGTAGGAAGGGCATGTAGGATACAGGGGTTATATAACGTGAGGACCATCTGACCATCATCTTGGAATTGTATTCTGGAGCAGAACTGTGATAATAAATCTGCCCCCAGTAAATTTACCGGACATGAGGGAGAGATTAGGAACTGAACAGTAACCTCAAGGAAAGGACCCACAGGGTTTTGTAAGAGTATATTTATTGGGTCTGTCATCTACTCTAATTAAAACAAGCTCTTGATCTGAGAATTGACATGGCGGGGCTGGGGAGTGAGATTCCCATACATAGGGTTAAAGAAATATTCGAGTATGAGACTGGATTTGTGTACGGTGGGAGGAGGGCAGGAGCTGGAGTCTGTTACGTGGGCCACTGATAAGGAACGAAGCTGCATCCTTGCAGCTGTGGGGGGCTGAGATTGGAGCAGAAATCACTGCGGCCACTGATTTAACCTTTAATTTCCCTGCTGATGCAGAGCGGGGTAAGTTCTTAAAACCTTTTTTTACTACTTTTAATGCATCATCCGGAGTGGAAGTCTAGATATCAGGTCTGACTGACATTATTGCCTCTTTCAATTCAGATTTAAGGCCGGACATTAAAGCTACTACAAAAAGGTGTGTATGGGCTTTTTGTTACAATGAGAATCCCAGATCTTTAAAGGGAACCTATCACCCCGTTTTTTTCGGTATGAGATAAAAATACTGTTAAATAGGGCCTGAGCTGTGCATTACAATAGTGTAGTTTGTGGACCCCGATTCCCCACCTATGCTGCCGAAATACGTTACCAAAGTAGTCATTTTCGCCTGTCAATCAGGCTGGTCAGGTCGGATGGGCGTGGCTTCTTCCCCCAGATATTGCGTAGTTTTCCGTTGGTGGCGTAGTGGTGTGCGCATGTCCAAGGTCCCCAATCCTGCACGGGGGGGTGAAAATAGCAGCGATGTCCGTTATTCCATTGGTGGTCGGTGGGCGCGGCCATCTTCCTTTGGCCGCGCGTGCGCAGAAGCGGCGCTCTGCTGGCCGCGGCTTCAGGAAAATGGCCGCGGGATGCCGCGCGTGCGCAGATGGAGATCGCGGCGGCCATTTTCCTGAAGCCGCGGCCAGCAGAGCGCCGCTTCTGCGCACGCGCGGCCAAAGGAAGATGGCCGCGCCCACCGACCACCAATGGAATAACGGACATCGCTGCTATTTTCACCCCCCCGTGCAGGATTGGGGACGTTGGACATGTGCACACCACTACGCCACCAACGGAAAACTACGCAATATCTGGGGGAAGAAGCCACGCCCATCCGACCTGACCAGCCTGATTGACAGGCGAAAATGACTACTTTGGTAACGTATTTCGGCAGCATAGGTGGGGAATCGGGGTCCACAAACTACACTATTGTAATGCACAGCTCAGGCCATATTTAACAGTATTTTTATCTCATACCGAAAAAAACGGGGTGATAGGTTCCCTTTAAATACTACCATAAGACGCCCATAGAACTTCTCGGCAGCCCAGGATATATTGGTGCCTTGGGGTTAAGGGGCATAGGGCTTACAGTCGGGAGTAGAGGCTTAATTTCCTGGGGAGGGACCATATTATCTAGCAGGGAGACCCCCTGTCCCAAATTTTTAATTGTTTGCTTTCCTGACACATTAATCTCAGTCACTTTCTCAGTTCCTTCTAGTACCACAAAACATCCAGTTGTTGAGGGAGGATTTAAAGTGATCCTTCACGGTTAACCCAGTGATTTCCAAATTAATATATAAAGTGTTGCCGGCAACTGAAAATGACCAGACGGAGACGTGTGTCTCTGTATGGGGGATCGAGCTGATCTCTGGCCCCCGTTTATTCTGCATGACTATATCACAGTCATAGAAATTACACTTCAACCAATCAGCATAAGAACACGCTCACGGTTCTTAGCCTATAAGAATACAGGAACAATCTGTGCGTCAAAGTTTTGTAGAACAATACACCCTCAGTCTCATGTTCTACCGAGGTTGCAACAATCAAGGTCTCATCAAAATCTCATTCTACCGAGGTTGCAACAATCAAGGTCTCATCAAAATCTCATAACAGCTGTAACCTTTAGCCTACTAACAAAATTTATATCAAAACAACAAAATGGAGTCGAAAAGCACAAAATGGAGATTCTTTCTTAATTTCTTCCTTCACATTCCCCCCTAGATAAATTTTGTTAATTAATGTCCAGCATCAGAGGTACTATCCCAAGCTATAAGCTTGAGGGATACTGGTCTTCACATGGCTGGTGCCATGTTACCAGCCATGTCTGCTGCGGCGTACCCGTCCCCCCTGTATACTAGAATTTACGAATAACAATTATTGATAACAGTAGTGGGGATCCTTTGAAGATAGCCATGCGCTTGGCTCCAACATCTTCATCAGGTAACTTTGTGAAATCGGTGTAGAGAAGAGCAGGGGTGGCAACGCTTTTGGTTTCATTATTAGTTATCTTGCAGAATTTCCTAATACATACAGAAATACACCAAAAAAACAAGTTTTAGTATTACATACATGACAAAGATAAAGGTGAATACTGGCAGCCATTTTAAATACAGTTATATCTGCAAGCATAGGAAAAAGTTATTGTTTCACAGTATGAGTATAGCAGTACAAAAAAAGTATATAAGAAAATATATTTTCACCTTGACAATCCCCCCTAAATACTAAGTTTTTTCTTTAAAGAAAGATCCTTCGAGACTGTCCATGTGATGGGAAAAGGGGAGGTGGATTTCTTCATCCAGACACCTCCAGAAACTCTCCCCTAGCGAAAGGCCTCCAGGCAGCTGAACCCTTCACTAACCTCACATGGAGTTCTCCCACTGTCCCTAAACTAAATCTCTTAGCATCATCTGAGAATGGGGGGTTCTGTCTACTCTTTTGAGGGGGACATACTTAGGGATCTCCCCTGGATCAGTACCATCGTACTCTGGTGGGTCTACTTCTTAATTGTAGAAGGTGCCAATCGGAGTTGCTTTCACTAACTACCTAGGCCTGCCCAGGTGCACTTATACGTCCATCATATTATCATTATTTGTTTGTAAAATGAGAAAGGTTGGTTCTCAGGGTCAGCCAATTGTTTTTGCATAGCTAGTCAGAGGGCCTCCAGGGATAATACTCCTGTATCTGTCTTACCCTACCTGATGTGGTTGGTTCTCTGGTGGTGGGCAGTGACATGACATGCTGGTCTACAGCCCCTTCCCAAAAGGATTACTGTCAGCCTACTCCTAAAAGTTAGTGTCTCCAGTATCCACCAACCACAATCCTGTGTCAGCTTATGTCACTGCATGTGATCTTGTCTGGACAGGATTCAGTGTAATTCTCTTAGGTCGGGTTGCAGCACGAGTCATACAAGTATTAGGGCCCAAATCCTCAACTATACCCTAAAAGGCATCACAGCTATAATTAACAAATCTTTGTTCACTGTAATATATACATATATATATTTGATCCATTCAACATTTTTATTAATCTGCACCTGTGGGATTATAGAAGCAATGCCAGCATAAATCTGGTTCTGGGCTTTAAACTGGTCAGGCACCCCCCTTGGCACTCCAATGGCATCAATATATACTAGTGGATCTTCTTCATAACTCATGTGGAGCTGATCGAGACTTCTCCTCTTTCTGGTAGGTTCATCAGGTATCTTTGGATCCCAAAAATAAAATCTTGAACTGCATGGCTAGTTTAACAAGGGTGCATTGACCTATCCAGGCATTAGGCAACCTGGGACGGAGCTTACCATCTCCACATAACCAATAAATGTCGTACATATATTCTGTATGTTTGGTTAGCAAATCAGTATCTAGAGAACTGCTCCCTTTGCAGAAACCTGTCTCGAAGATCCCTACTAGTGTACCTGTGGTGTCGTGGGAATTATAGCAGGTGTAATTGTCAGCTAATACGGTTACTTCTCCTGGGACCTTTAGTTTTTAGGTTCCTTATGAAATAGTGGGACATAATCTGGGCAATCAGTGGACTTCAAACCTTTCAACAAGTTCATGACACAGGCAGTGGTGTTGTCATCAGGAAAAAGCAATGCATGTGTGTAGAGATGTGTATTCGCAGCAGCACAAGCAATACATCCTACAGAGATATTCTGGACTCTTACATTGTATCTCACCCATTCTAACCATAGGTTTTTCCTTGGGGCTGTTTGTGTTTCTATCGAGAAAACCTCTTGCCAACTGAGACCTGGAATGGGGATCACTTCATTGACTACATTTTGCAAACGCTCACCTGGGCCTAAATTCCCATGGTATCCACTACTAAATACATAATTATAATGCCTTCCCAGTACAAATGTCTGCAGGTCAGCAGATTGGGGGCTTTCGAGATTTAGGAGGAGGGGGTGACAACTTTTACCCCATTTACAGCCCCTAAGTGGTTGCAGAAGGGCTGTTAGATGCATTCTCTCACGGAGACTCCTACCCGTCCCATCCTTGGGAACATGGCTTCACTAGATTTATATCCCCAATCATCTCCCGTATTCCAGGCAGCATCTGACCAATAATAACGGTTATTGTTGTCATTTCTGGTGACACATATATAAAACTGGATGATCTCCTCTACCACCCGTTCAGTCTCGGGGCACTTGACTACATTACAGAAATCAAATCGCCAGATATTTGCCGGGGCTGTCAGGTTTACCCAGAGAATAATGGGACCAGAATTCTTATTTTTACAATAGGGACCAAAGAGGTAGGGGCGAGGATAGCCCTCAGTTCCAGGATCAAAAACAACAGTCTCTTTTACAGTGTGAGGCGTGGATCCAGGTGCTCTTTCCTTCAAGTTTTACTGCAGTGGGGGTAACCAAGATCACCGTGTGAGGTCCTTCAAATCTCGGCTGGAGACAATCTCTGCGCACAAACTTTTTCACATACACCAGGTCTCCTGGCACAAAGAGATGGTGTCCAGGAACCTTGTCTGGGTCTGGAAAAGAACTGAAAACGGTTAAATGCACTTTGGCAAGGTGTCCATGTAAGGCCTGCACATAGCTAGTCAAGTCCTGGTACTTGAGCTGCAAGTGTTGTGGAAAGAAACATTCAAAATTGGGGCTCCTGCCAAACAGAATCTCATACGGTGACAGTCCTGTCTTCCTGTTTGGGGTATATCTTACTGAAAACAAAGCTAGAGGGAGGCATTCTGTCCATGGTTTACCAGTCTCTGCCATTGCCTTCTGGATTTTAAGCTTAAGAGTTCCATTTAGTCTCTCCACTTTTCCACTGCTCTGTGGATGGACTATGCAATGCTTGACTTACCCCCAGTGCTGCCATTACCTCTGACATGATCTCTCCAGTAAAATGGGAACCCCGATCGCTTTCAATGACTTCAGGAACTCCTTACCTGCATATGATCTCAGCCATCAGTTTCTTCACTGTTGTCTTAGCCGTAGCTTTGGCAACTGGGTAGGCTTCTGGCCAACCTGAAAATAAATCAATGCAGACCAACACATACTCATACGTCCCTACCCTGGGTAACTGAATATAATCAATCTGCAGTCTCTGGAATTGGTAAAGGGGCCGGGGAGCGTGTTTGGATGGGGTTTTCACTGTCCTACTCTGATTATGTGTGGCACATATCATGCAGCTCTGTACCTGGCTTTCTGCGCAGGTGGAAAACCCCGGGGGCAATCCGTTGTTTCTGTAGGGTGTCACACATGGCCGTCTTCGAGTGGTGCACATTCCCGTGCAGAACCTGTGCCATCATTGGGTACAGTACCTGTGGTAGGCAGACCTTTTCACCCCTCCCCCATAGTCCAGTGACGGTATCAGAGCAAGCCCCTATCTTTTGCCACCTATTTTTCTCCTCCTTACTTGCCTGTTCTTGTAACCGGGCTAAGATGTCTTTCAACACAAATGGAGATGGTGGGGTGTCTAGGTGATGTACTTTAGAGGCTACAGGAGTGCTTGCTGCTTTCTTGGCAGTCTGGTCTACCAGTGCGTTACCCTTTGTCCGTCCATCAGTGCCTTTGGTATGTGCCTTTACCTTTATGATGCCTGCTTGGGTGGGAAGCTGTAGTGCATTCATAAGTTGCTGGACTGCCTCAGCACGTTTAAAGGGGTGGCCATTTGCTGTCAGGAAAGCCCTGGCTCTCCAGATAGGCCCATAACCGTGTGCAATGCCAAAAGCATACCTGGAATCAGTGTAGATATTTACAGTCTTACCTTCTGCTTCCTGTGCAGACATATGAGCTGACATTGACTCTGCCTTGATTACCTCATGTTCTGAGACCACAGCATATCTGGTACAGAAGCGTCCTTGGTCATCTTGGTGACGGGATCCATCTACAAAAAGCTCAAAATAAGCATTAGAATAGGCACACTAGAGACCAGCCGTTTCCTGAGACATCAATTCTAGACAATCATATGGTTTGGAAACCTAATCTTGTTCCTCTGGATCCATTCTAGAAAGAAAAAGTGTCCTTGCTCATGTCCCCTACTCCTCCCCCCTTTGGATCCAGGGGAACTAGGGGAAGAGTAGCGGGGTTCAGGACAGCGCACCTTTTTAAAATAGCACACTGAAGTCGCAGCTGTCCAGCCATGTGGCTAGGTTGTACTTGGTTAAGGATACTATATACATCGTGTGGGGTGGCCATAGCCTCTCCTGGTTGCAAGGGGCCATAAGTGGCAAGGTAGGCCTGACACTCTTGGGCTATGACTGGCCCCCCTTTGGCATAACTGTCCACGTCAATTGTCATCCCTGATAAATGAATGCAAACAGAACTGGCAATCTGGGTGTAATGGAATGCTGAAGAAGACATTGGCAAGATCGATAACTATGAACCAAGCGGCATCCTGAGATATCTGGGACAAAAAAGTATGTGGCTTAGGCACCACCGGAGTTTCTGGAACAGTAACTGCATTAAATGCCCGTAGATCTTGTACCAGCCGGTACACAGGGGGTTGGCCGGGTGGGGTCTTTTTCTTAACGGGAAACAAGGGTGTGTTACATGGGGAAACACAGGGTATCAGGGCACCATTATCGAATAACATTTGTATTTGCCCCTTGAGGCCCCGCTCCTGATCATGTTTCAAAGGGTATTGATGGACTTTAGAAAAAGGGGCACCAGGTTTGAGAAACACTTTTACTGGTTCTACAGGCATTATTGGGGGAGAATCTGGGTCTATCAGGACCATCATAACCGTAGGAAGGGCAAGTAGGATACACATCTCTTTATATTCATCTGCATAGGAGTTATATAACGCAAGGACCATCTGACCATCATCTTGGAATTATATTCTGGAGCAGAACTGTAATAATAAATCTGCCCCCAGTAAATTTACCGAACATATAGAAGAGATTACGAACTGAGCAGTAACTTCAGGGAAAGGTCCCACAGGGATAGGTTTTATAAGAGTATATTTATTGGGTCTGTTATCTACTCTAATTAAAACAAGCTCTTGATCTGAGAATTGACATGGGGCTGGGGAGGGAGATTCCCAGACAGGGTTAAAAGGGATATTTTAGTATGAGACTGGATTTGTGTACCATGGGAGGAGGGCAGAAACTAGAATCTGTTACATGAACCGCTGATAATGAGCGTCCTTGCAGCTGTGAAAAGGGGGGCTGTATTTGGAGCGGGGGAATTGCTGTCAGCGTTTAGCAAGGGAAAGGTGGGGGCTACAACTCCGGGTCTTCTTGCTTCACAATGGTAACAGACCTCTCTTGAGAATTAGTAACTCCGCATACATCACAGATCCACGCAGCCGGATCATAGGGTGGAGGCGCACTAAGTTTTGGCAACCCACAGAGCTTACGGTCGGGAGAAGAGGCTTGATTTCCTGGGGAGGGACCTTATCATCAAGCAGGGAGACCCCCTGTTCCAGATCATCATTTTTAATTGTTTGTCTTTCTGACACATTATTCTCAAACGCTTTCTCAATACCTTCCTGCACCACAAAACATCCAGACTTTATCATAGGAGTAGACAGCTTTCATTTTTCAACGTAGCAAAAAACAATCAGAATTCATTTTCTCTGTTGATCCTCAATTTGCTATATATCAACCGCTCAACTTACTTTTACCAATCTTTCAATCACTTACAAATTTCCTTCTAAAACTAGACACTAGATTTCACTTTCAATTTTCCAGATTATATTTCTTTGTACTTCAAAACAATATTATCGCTTTAAACAAAGCACAGATCTATCAGCGTGTACAACACTAAAAAAAAAACACAGAGAGACTCAAGAGCGCAGCGACCTGCTGCTGCCCCTCCCTACCAGAAACACGGAGATAGGAAGAATCAAAGCATTCCTCAGCACAGAAAAAAGCCATAACGCAGCTGTATAACTCACCCCGCCCATCGGATATTCCAAAGACAAACACAGATACGGAAATACAGCAGTTCTCAGACTTAATTAATTTCTACAAAATCTTCATCGCACAATTCACATACCAGATTGAGAATATTTTCCCTGCATTCCTGACAGATTTCTTTTCCCTTCTTTGGGTTAACAATATCTAATTTTTATCACACAATTCAAAGTCTTCTTCTTCCACGGACTGATTCTCCTTTAAAGCGAAATACCCCTACTTAGTCGTGTATAGTTACCAGAGCGGCCGTTTATAGTCTATTCCACTGGGGTTTTTACCTGTCCCCCTCTGGGACAACCCAAAATCGCGGTACTCAGTGAAAGGAGGAGGGCGTCTTAGACTTAACCCTCCGGACACCCCTGGAAATATTTAAATCAATATATTCCTGAGTTATGCATCCTACCCATCTTCGATCACCTCACCGCGCAAATCGCGGTACTCAGTGAAAGGAGGAGGGCGTCTCAGACTTAACCCCTCCGGACGCCCCTGGACATACACATATATATCTATGTATTCCTGAGTTGCGCATCCTACCCAATCTTCGATCACCTCACCGCGCCTGATTCTAACAGTGATCAGGAATTCAGGGTATTTTGACTGTAAAGAGAATTACATCACTGGTTAATCCGGAGTGTCCGTCCCTTATGAGGTACGGTTCAAGCACTGGGCTTCCAACGGAACTACACCTCTATATGATTCCACCCAAGAATCATCCCACTCCGGGGACAAACCTCAGATCCTCTTTGCAGCAACAAACACAGCAAAACCACACCAAACGGTCAGTCTGGACAGTATAACTGCCAACTTACCGTGGTTGTTGTGGGGGATGATCAGTCCCAATTTTCCAGTGCCTGTGTCCGGCCCGAGGATCCTTTGTCTTGTTGTCCTCCGGGGGGCAGAAGCGTTCCTGCTTGGATCCCGGGTTTCGGCACCAACTGTTGAGGGAGGATTTAAAGTGATCCTTCACGGTTAACCCAGTGATTTCCAAATTAATATATAAAGTGTTGCCGGCAACTGAAAATGACCAGACGGAGACGTGTGTCTCTGTATGGGGGATCGAGCTGATCTCTGGCCCCCGTTTATTCTGCATGACTATATCACAGTCATAGAAATTACACTTCAACCAATCAGCATAAGAACACGCTCACGGTTCTTAGCCTATAAGAATACAGGAACAATCTGTGCGTCAAAGTTTTGTAGAACAATACACCCTCAGTCTCATGTTCTACCGAGGTTGCAACAATCAAGGTCTCATCAAAATCTCATAACAGCTGTAACCTTTAGCCTACTAACAAAATTTATATCAAAACAACAAAATGGAGTCGAAAAGCACAAAATGGAGATTCTTTCTTAATTTCTTCCTTCACACAGTTTTTTGTCATAGTTATAGACAACTTTTCTTTTTCAACGTCCCAAAAACAATCAGAATTTCACTTTCAACTTCCAACTTACAATATTTCTTTGTAGTGCAAAACAATATTGTCGCTTTAAACAAAACACAAATCTCCCAGCGCGTACTACACCAAGAAAATACAGAGAGACTTAGAACGCAGCTACGTGCCCCCTCCATACCAGAGACACCGAGATAAGAAAATTGCAGCATTCCTCAGCACAGAAAGGAGAAAGCAATTGCGCAGCTGTTTGACCCCTCCCATCAGGTTTCTCAGAAATCTACAGAAACAGAATACAGCAGTTCTCAGACTTAATTAATTTCTACAAAACCTTCATCACACAATTCACATGCCAGAACACCTTAGAAAAACCAATGATTGAGAATATTTTCCCTGCATTCCTGACAGATTTCTTTCCCCGTCTTTGGGCTAACAATATTATTATTTATTATTATTTATTGTTATAGCGCCATTTATTCCATGGCGCTTTACAAGTGAGGAGGGGTATACATAATAAAAACAAGTACAATAATCTTAAACAATACAAGTCATAACTGGTACAGGAGGAGTGAGGACCCTGCCCGCGAAGGCTCACAATCTACAAGGGATGGGTGAGAATACAGTAGGTGAGGATAGAGCTGATCGTGCAGCGGTTGGTTGATCAAATTCATCACACAAATTCAAAATCTTCTTCTTCCACGGAAACTGATTCTCCTTTAGAGCTAAATATCCTTACTTAGTCGTGTACAATACTAAAACGGCCGTATAATCTATTCTACCGGGTTTACCTGTCCCCACTGGGACAACCCAAAAAACACAGTACTCAGTGAAAGGAGGAGGGCGTCGTCTCAAACTAGCCCTCCGGACACCTCTGGAAATACACATATATATCTATATATTCCTGAGTTACGCATCCTACCCATCTTCGATCACCTCACCGCTCCTGATTCTAACAGTGATCAGGAATTCAATATATTTTGACTATAAAGAGAATTACATCACTAGTCAATCCGGGGTGTCCGTCCCTTATGAGGTACGGTTCGAGCACTGGGCTCCCAACAGAACTACACCTCCTATATGATTCCACCCAAGAATCACCCCACCATCGGGGACAAACCTCAGATCCTCTTTGCAGCACAAACACAGGAAAACCACACCAAACGGTCAGTCTGGACAGTATAACTTCCAACTTACCGTGGTTGTTGTGGGGGATGATCAGTCCCAATTTTCCAGTGCCTGCGTCCGGTCCGAGGGTCCTTTCTCTTGTTGTCCTCCAGGGGGCAGAGGCGTTCCTGTTTGGGGCCCCACGTTTCGGGTGCCAATTGTTGAGGGAGGATCTAAAGTGATCCTTCACGGTTAACTCTGTGATTTCCAAATTAATCTACAAGGCGTTGCCGGCAACTGAAAATGACCAGACGGAGACGTGTGTCTCTGTTTGGGGGGGATCAAGCTGATCTCTCTGGCCCCTGTTTATTGTGTATGACTTTTCATAGTCATAGAAATTATACTTCAACCAATCAGCATAAGAACACGCTCACAGTTCTTAACCTATAACAATACAGGAACAGTCTGCGTCAAACTCTCGTAGAACAATACACCCTCAGTCTCATGTCCTGTCTAGATTGCAACAATCAAGGTCTCATCAAGGTCTCATAACAGCTGTAAACTTTAGCCTACTAACAAAATTTATATCAAAACAACAAAATGGAGTCGAAAAGCACAAAATGGAGAATCTTTCTTAATTTGTCCCTTCACAATACAATATTCATGCATCCTGCAGAACAATGGACACAAGGTGTTATCCTAAAATCTAGTACAATAGGCTCGTAGATGAGACATTAATGTCATCAGGCCTCAAAAACAAATTCACTTGCAACATAAGGCACAGAAAAAAATAAAAGAAACCTGAAAGAAAGGCAAACGCCTAGGGCAAGAGCTATACATCTTGAGGGAACCAGGGGGTTAAAATATATACACATCTATCTCTACACACGCGCACACACATACATACATGCGAGCGCACACACATTATACAGTCAGATATAAATAAAATGAGTATCACTTTGTATACATTGCAAAAGATTATTGCAAAAATAGCAATAATGACCGTTATTGTGCCAAAATAATGCTAGCAAAATAAAACCTGACAGTGTCCATATTATAAAAACCAATATTGATATACAGCTCACAAACACCGGTCAAATACCAACATACAGTGTCCAAAATATACCAATATTCAGTGCCCAAATATTACAGACCAAATACTGATGTATGTTGGTATTATATGAGCAATGCCCAAATAATACTAATATATGGTCGCCAAAAAATGCCAATTTACAGTGCCCAAGTATTACAAACCAAATAATGTATACAGTACTCAAATAATACCAATCATATTATACCAATATACAATACGCAAATAATACCGCCATACAGTGCTCATGCAATTCAATAGTAGCAATAGAGAAATATGTGGGGAAAAAAGGAACGTTCTCCCCCATCTGATTGTTCAGGTGGAGTCATCGCTACAAACATATCCAGTATCTAATCCTTACACTCCAGGTGAGGTGGATAAATAATAATAAAAAAAACTAAAGCAATTGAAAAATTGTGCATGTCACCCCCATGTGCAGCACCATGTCACCCCCATGTGCAGCACCATGTCACCCCCCATGTGCAGCACCATGTCACCCCCCATGTGCAGCACCATGTCACCCCCCATGTGCAGCACCATGTCACCTCGCATGTGCAGCACCATGTCACCCCGCATGTGCAGCACCATGTCACCCCGCATGTGCAGCACCATGTCACCCCGCATGTGCAGCACCATGTCACCCCGCATGTGCAGCACCATGTCACCCCGCATGTGCAGCACCATGTCACCCCACATGTGCAGCACCATGTCACCCCGCATGTGCAGCACCATGTCACCCCGCATGTGCAGCACCATGTCACCCCGCATGTGCAGCACCATGTCACCCCGCATGTGCAGCACCATGTCACCCCGCATGTGCAGCACCATGTCACCCCGCATGTGCAGCACCATGTCACCCCGCATGTGCAGCACCATGTCACCCCGCATGTGCAGCACCATGTCACCCCGCATGTGCAGCACCATGTCACCCCGCATGTGCAGCACCATGTCACCCCGCATGTGCAGCACCATGTCACCCCGCATGTGCAGCACCATGTCACCCCGTATGTGCAGCACCATGTCACCCCGCATGTGCAGCACCATGTCACCCCGCATGCTCAGCACCATGTCACCCCCCCATGCTCAGCACCATGTCACCCCCCCATGCTCAGCACCATGTCACCCCCCCCATGCGCAGCACCATGTCACCCCCCCCCCATGCGCAGCACCATGTCACCCCCCCCCCATGCGCAGCACCATGTCCCTCACCCATGTGCAGCACCATGTCACCCACATAGCCTCCCCATGCCCGCCCAAACGTCCCATACACATGAAAAAAAAAACATCACATACTCACCTCGGTCCCGTTCCGCGGCGCTCTGCTTCTCTCCCTGCCTCTGGTGCGCGGACTCTCTGGAGTACACAGCTGACACGATGAAATGACATCATCGAGTCAGCTGTTTCACTCGCTGATTTCTCCACCAAATGAGTCAGCGGCGCAGTGCAGATGGAGACAGCGGGCGGGCACAGTGTGGCCCGTGGACCTCTGGTTGCCAGCCCCGCCGCTGTCTCGGTCCGCGAGCCGGACTGAGACAGCCAGAGGGCCGGATGTGGCCCATGGGCTGCACTTTTCCCAAGTCTGCTGTAAAGCATAAGTCGAAAAAACAATGGGAAAATTGTGTTTTGGGAAAAAATTCCCGTTTTTCGGAACATTATATGGTAAAATGGTGTCAGTAAAAACTGCAACTAGTCTACCAAAAAACTAGACTTTGAAGTAAAAATTTTTTAAAAAAAGCGCAAAACTAAAAGGTAAAAAAAAGCTCAAAATGTGAATAGAGCAAATATTAGGGCCTTTTCTCACAGTTTGGATTTTATGTAGATTGTTTTTCCTGCCCTGTTTTTAGCCGTTAGTTATTTTGGGTGGATTTCACACAGAAAAATTGAAATTAGCCGCAATGTATGAGAATGGCGCTAATGTTTGTGGCAGTTGGCGTCAGAACTGCGAGGGTCCGATGGTAAATAAGTGTGGGGGGTGAAACTGAATGTACGTTTTCAGTAAAATTTGATGTTTACATCTACGCAACAAATCCCGAATTTAACAAGAGTGTCAGATGCCTTCTCTGTAAATTTTGCGAGTGGGAAGTGAGTCCCTTTGTGAACGTCGCCTTGATTTTTTTCTTTGATTGTGTTTTCTGCCACAAAACCTGCTGGTGTGCGGAAACCTTTATCACACTGTTTACACTGCTGCGTTAGAACAAGACACTGCTACATCGGTGCCCGTATATTGTACGGGGCGGTGAGGAGGCGCTCACTTTCCTCACAAGTTACCTCACACCAGTCAGGCTGACAGTGCTTTTCCCGCCATCCGTTCAGCCAGTGAGAGAGCCGGGTTCGGGTCACGTGACCGGTTTCGGCTGTTATCTCTGCATCCTGTTGTTGTGTGCAGCTTTCTTAGCCAATGAGAACGCAGGAAATGGGTCACCAGTTTCCGTGTGTGGTATAAATAGCTGAGGCGTCCGGACTGACTGCATAGTGTAGGATTCAGTGTGTGGTCTGCCATGGTGCCGGCTTCACCGCCCGTATGCTGGCACCGCCGCCTGTCAGCTGAGGAGCCTTCACCCGAGCCTCAACCCGGGCAATATGGTGATAATATGGCTGAGCCAGCGAGGGTCAAGTTCCTGGGCTTCACCAGGAAGAGCAGGAAAAAGAAGGTTTGTGTTGTGTTCCTGTCAGGAGGAGCAGACATGTCTTATTCAAGGCAAAGTGCCTTTTTTAAAAAAGCAATAAAACATCTATTTATCTATCTATATCTATAACTCTATAACTGTGTGTGTGTATGTGTATATATATATATATATATGCGTTATGCCGCGGGTAAGTCACTCCGTTACCGCCGCTATTAACCCTGTGTGACCAAGTTACCAAGTTTTTACTATTTTTGTTCATGCCTGCACCAACCCAGTGACAGTGTGCACATCTTTTTCCTGAAGTTACCAAGTTTTTACTATTGACGCTGCCTACGCGGCGTCAATAGTAAAAGGATCTAATGTTAAAAATAATTTTAAAAAAAATCATATGACCGCGACATCATCACAGGCCCTGCGCGAGAAGGACCTGCCATGACGTCACGGTCATGTGACCACGACGTCATCACACCCTGGGACCGGAAGCTGCCGCCTGTACCGCGCACAGGCGACAGAACTACAAGTATGGTGAGTATGTTAGAACTACAAGGGGCCCTCGGATCGGAAGGTGAGTATGTTTATTTTTTATTTTTTAACCTGTGACATACGTGGCTGGGCAATCTACTACGTAGCTGGGCAATATACTACGTGGCTCTGTGCTGTATACTACTTCGCTGTTCAATATACTACGTCACTGGGCAATATACTACGTGGCTGGGCAATATACTACGTCACTGTGCAATATACTACGTGGTTCTGTGCTGTATACTACGTCACTGGGCAATATACTACGTTACTGGGCAATATACTACGTGGCTGGGCAATATACTACGTGGCTGGGCAATATACTACGTGGCTGGGCAATATACTACGTGGCTGGGCAATATACTACGTGGCTGGGCAATATACTATGTGGCTGGGCAATATACTACGTGGCTGGGCAACATACTACGTGGCTGGGCAATATACTACGTGGCTGGGCAATATACTACGTGGCTGGGCTATATACTACGTGGGCTGTGCAATATACTACGTGTCTGGCCAATATACTACGTGTCTGGCCAATATACTACGTGGGCTGTGCAATATACTACGTGGGCTGTGCAATATACTACGTGGACATGCATATTCTAGAATACCCAATGCGTAGAATCGGGCCACCATCTAGTGTGTGTATATATATATATATATAAATTGGAACAGCATCCAATACTACCTCAATAGCGTGCAGAGCTTTCCCAACCAGCAGTCCAATAGCCTCCAGTCATAGTATCAAAAAAAAGAAAAGCAGCACAAAATAATAGAAAAAAGTGGATATATATATATTTATTTTACTGCAAAATGCTGCGATTTTCCACCAAAAAGATGCATTATCACGTGCGTGTGTTGGTTGCCGGATGATGGCTGCCATTATTTTGATGCTGCGTTAAAAAATGTTCACGCCGTGGACGAGCTTTGCCACAAGCTGCCGCTGCCAGATTTTTGCACTTTTTTTTGTGTTTCACCAGTCATAACTTTTTTTTTTTTCCCCTGCATTTACCTATCCGTACCAGGGCTTTGTGGTTTGTTTGTTTTTTTTCTCGAGAAGCAAGTTGCAGTTTTGAATGGCATCATTCATTTTACCATTTAAAGTATTATCAAAACAGAAAACAAAATTACAAGTGCACTGAAAAGGTAAAAAAATTAATCTCTTCTGATGTTTTGTTTTTATGACGTTCCACAATTTTATAATGTGTAATTTAATTTTTTTTTAGTAAACTCCACCTCCCTACACACTGAAAAAAAAAGTAAATTTTTTGGGGGGGTTCAGACTTTTTGTTTTGTTTGCGCCTTTTTAGAATAAAACTTTGCCTGATTTCTGACTTTTCTTCCATTTGCCAAAAATAAAAACAACATTGCCACATTTCAAAAAGTAAAAAAAAATAAAAAATGATAAATTGGCCAAAAAATCTGAATGCAAAAAATTGCCCATGTTGTTGAGAAAATGGCATAAAGGAGAAAGATTGAAAACCTTAAAAATATTGCAAAAGCCATAATTAAAGGGACTTGAACCTTGGTGGCCTATTTTTACGATCGTCATCATTGTGTGATCTGTGGGGGTGCGACACTTGGCACGTCCACTGACTAGCTGTTGCTTGTGTCGGCAGTGGCCTGAGCTGCACAGCTCCATCTGCGGAATAGTGGCTGTGCCGGGGTGCTAAACATCCATCCTTTATTGATCTGAATAGGGACGGGTTTGCAGTACCCGCACTCGGACACTGCGATCAACGGAGCTGTGCTGTGCAGCTCCGCAACTGAGCAGTTCAGCCTGACACCAGGAACAGCTGACTGGCGGCGTTGGCGCGTCCCCATCAATCGGACATTAAAGACCTTTCCTAAGGATTGGCCATCAATGAAGTCCTGGACAACCTCTTAAATTTGATGCAAAGTTAAGATGCCTGAAATCTAAACATTTGTTACAAAAGAAAAAAAGATAGATCAGGGTTTTAAAGGGAATGTGTCACAATTTTATTTACTTTTTTAATTATTCAACTGTAAGGACTCCACCACAGGGCTGCTCTGAGCAGTAAGAGCAGTGCTATGGCGGCGCCGTCGTCCATTGGTGAGAACAGCTCGGTAGCCTGACGTTAGCAGTACAATGACAGGGGGATGGCGTGCTCTCACCCCGATGTCACCGTAATGTTCAGAGCTCAACAGAGAAATTGCCATGCTGCTGTGCTCTGAACATAGGCTCCGCTCCGCTATGTGATTATAAACCTCATTGAGATACAGTGATATCTGCAGACACCGTACTAAAGTCTCCTTCAAAGTGCATCAGACCAGATGACTGTCACTGGCCACTGCTCTCTGCACATTCAACTTCATTGTTCAAAGCGCAGTAATCCGTGATAGTCATTTCTTCTGATGAACTGTGCAGACGCAGCAGTAAAGCCTCATGTGGTCGTTCATGCATCATTGACATCTGAATGAGGCTTTCACTGACATAACAGTCGGTGTTCAGAGCACAGGATCGTGATGATATCTCTGCTGTGATCTGAACACTGCGGTGTGTCTCCTTGAATTACTGTGCATCTAATTCCATCCAGTTTGACGCATTTTGAGAAACTAATTCCTGCCTGTCCAAAAACTTCCACGCTTCGAGTGCCCAACGCCCGCCTGGCATAGTGTTCATCGCCCTCCTCGCATTGAGTGCCCGGCGCCCTTTTCGCACCGAATGCCCGTCGCCCTTTTCGTATCTAATGCCCGTCGCCCTTTTCGCATCGAATGCCAGCCACCCTCTTTGCGTGGAATGCCCGTCGCCCTCTTGGCATCGAATGCCCGCCGCCCTCTTGGCATCGAATGCCCGCCGCCCTCTTCGCATCGAATACCCTCCGCCCTCTTCGCATCGAATGCCCGCCGCCCTCCTTGCATCGATTCTCTGCTGAGCCGCATGTCCAATCCCAGCGCATGGCATAGCGAGCAGCAACAACTAGCAGAATTTCCGCTGTCAGCCGTCCTTGGTGACACAGTCCACATGTCAGTATCGCATTGCAGTCACCAACACAATGTCTCTGCGCTGTGGAGGGGAGGAGGACTTTAGCCACATGTGAGCACATCTTACCCACACTTACTGTCATAATCCCAGCTACGGTAGCAGTACACTAAGGTTTCATGGAAAATTTCAGCAACTGCTCCCCCTATTGTTTAGAAGTAGGAAATATTAAAAGTTTTTTTTTTATAATTTTTTTTACCATAAAAAAAGTTAATATAAAACAATAAATCATTTTCTCTTAAGGAGTTGTCCCATCTTCAGGAAATTGTACCCAGGTGCATTTTGACATAAAAGAAACTGTACTGTACTCTGGTCCGCTTGTGATCCTTTGATCTCTGGCGCTGGCGTCACGTCTACAGTGCAGCACCCAAACAGTGACTCTGAGGGAGGAGGGTGTTCTGGCTGCACTACCACATTTACTGGCTGTGGATGTGATGTCAGCGCTGCAACCAGAGGCGTAGCTAGGGTTTTGGTTCAGGGGGGCGAAACTTCTGAGTGGGCCCCTAACCAGGTAACCTTGATTACAACTGGGTGACGCACTCCAATAGTGGAGGAGAACCTCAGCAGATGACCGCGCTGGTACTGAAGATAATCTCTATACAATAAACATACGGTAGATATTACCTTCATATTGTCAGCTGTAGATACCAGTCCTATGGAACATTTCAGAGATCACAGCACAGTTACAGATGGTGATTCCCGCTGACGATCTTTCTGATGGAATCATTCACTTTTCCCATCTTTTCCATCTGGCCCAGACCGACATGACAACTTCATCCAGCCAGGACTCGTCTGCAGAGATTACAACAAAGACACATTTCACTTCTCACATTCCAGCCCCATCACCATCTATTCCCAACCTGCACAAACTCCTCATCCTGCTGATACCCCAATACTGAGCCGCTGCTGCCGTATGTGTCCCTATTGCTGCCCCTGATACCCCAATACTTAGCCGCTGCTGCCATATGTGTCCCTATTACTCCCTTGCTGTGTAGTTCTCTGTGCCTTCTAAATTCTAATCACCCCTCTATAATATAGTAATGGCAGGTGCAAGTGCCCTAGACAACAGTGCCCACATTTTGCCCCCTAGAAAGTAGTAATGCCCTGTGTGCCCCTTTGACAGTCACAGTAACCTTAGTTCCCCTTTTGACAATAAGTGCCCACTTTACATTTAATTAGGTCTCAAGTCCCCCCCCCCCGTACAGCTACCTATACACAGTATGATGGCCCCTTCACTGTAATCCCCACACTGTACGATGACCCCCTAGATAGCCTCCATATAGTATAATGCATCAGATCATCCTAAATATAGTATAATGCACTCCCCATAGGCCTACTCTATATTGTATAATGCAGACTCTATAGCACAAGACAGCACCCCATAGGCAGACTCTGTAGTATAAGGCAGCACCCCCATAGACAGACTCTATAGCATAAGCCAACCCCATAGGCAGACTCTATAGCATAAGGCAGCACCCATAGGCAGACTCTATAGCATAAGCCAACCCCATAGGCAGACTATAGCATAAGGCAGCACCCATAGGCAGACTCTATAGCATAAGGCAGCCCCCATAGGCAGACTCTATAGTATAAGACAGCACCCCATAGGCAGACCCTGTAGTATAAGACAGCACCCCATAGGCAGACTCTGTAGTATAAGGCAGCATCCCCATAGGCAGATCCTGTAGTATAAGGCAGTACCCCCATAGGCAGATCCTGTAGTATAAGACAGCACCCCCATAGGCAGATCCTGTAGTGCAAGGCAGCACCCCCATAGGCAGATCCTGTAGTGCAAGGCAGCACCCCCATAGGCAGATCCTGTAGTGCAAGGCAGCACCCCCATAGGCAGATCCTGTAGGATAAGGCAGTACGCCCATAGGCAGATCCTGTAGTATAAGGCTGCACCCCCATAGGCAGACCCTGTAGTATAAGGCAGCCCTCCATAAAAAAACAATAAATGAATAGTCACCACTCTTCCTCCTTGTTCCAGCAGTGCTCCCTGCTCCCGCTCATCTCCTGACAGCGGGTGCTTGGTGGTGACATCATCGCGTCCAGTGTCGGTGACGTCAGACGCTGACGGGATGATGGGAGAAGGAGCGTAGCACTTCTTCCCTCATCAATGCGGTCAGCTGTATCGGCTAAATGCTGAAACAGCTGACCTTGCGGTGACGGGCGGGGGGCCCACAGCTGGCAATCCGCCTACTCAGGGGCCCCACAGCGGGCAGGCGGCAGAGCAGGGAGATCGATTCTCCATGCTCTGCCGCAGAATGTAACCGTATCGGCGTGCTGCTGTAGCGTAGCTCCGAGTGGTCCCCCTCTGCCCTCCTGGTAGCTACGCTACTGGCTGCAACCGATGTCAGACACCGGGAGCAGCACAGAATCACTGGTGGACCTGGGGATGGTGAGTACACTTTTTTTTTTTTTTTTTTAAACCAAAAACAGGAACTAAGAGTTCCTGAAAGGGATATGCTTTATTTAATGTCCTTTCTTTGCATTTAGTGCATATATTCAGTGGTAAAGCTTCCGCACTTATGTCAAACTTACCCATATCTCTCCATTTACTCAGAAAAAAAGTGTCCCTTGCACCTTTAGGGTAAGTTCACAAAGGGCTTTTTTGCTGCGTTTTTTTTTTTTGCTGCTTTTTTTTATGCTAATTTTCAGCTGCTTTTTACAGTACCAGCAAAGTCTTCTTTCATCGTTTTTGCTGTTTTTTCAGCATTTTTCACCCATTGACTTTGAATGGGTGTTGAAAAAACGCAGGTATCATTATTTGCTGCTTTTTTGCTGCTGAAAATTCAAGGACATTAGCATGGACAAAGAGAAAAAAAAGCACCAAGTAAGCAACAAAAAACGCACCTAAACCTGTTTTTTTGAATCCGCTTCTATACTGCCAAGAAGATCAAGTTTTGCTGCAGAAAAAAAAGCAGCAAAAATGCCCTGTGTGAACTTACCCTTATGCTTTCTTCCCTATACAATACACTGTGTTCCAAATTATTATGCACAAAGAGTTTAGGAGTGATAAGGTTAGAATTTTTTTTGTTTGTCATTTAAACTCATTGATGGTGATGTGTGTCAGGACTCTTTAACCCCTTCATGACCTTGGATTTTCCGTTTTTCCGTGTTCGTTTTTCGCTCCCCTCCTTCCCAGAGCCATAACTATTTTATTTTTCCGTCAATTTGGCCATGTGAGGGCTTATTTTTTGCGGGACGAGTTGTACTTTTGAACGACATCATTGGTTTTACCATATTGTGTACTAGAAAACGGGAAAAAAATTCCCAAGTGCTGTGAAATTGCACAAAAAGTGCAGTCCCACACTGGTTTCTTGTTTGGCTTTTCTGCTAGGTTCACTAAATGCTAAAACTGAGCTGCCATTATGATTCTCCAGGTCAGTATGAGTTCATAGACACCTAACATGACTAGGCTATTTTTTATGTAAGTGGTGAAAAAAAAAATCCAAACTTTGCTAAAAAAAAAAAAAAAAAAATTGCGCCATTTTCTGATACCCGTAGCGTCTCCATTTTTCGTGATCTGGGGTCGGGTGAGGGCTTATTTTTTGCGTGCCAAGCTGGTGTTTTAACCCCTTCATGACCCAGCCTATTTTGGCCTTAATGACCTAGCCGTTTTTTGCAATTCTGACCAGTGTCCCTTTATGAGGTAATAACTCAGGAACGCTTCACCGGATCCTAGCGATTCTGATTGTTTTTTCGTGACATATTGGGCTTCATGTTAGTGGTAAATTTAGGTCGATAATTTCTGAGTTTATTTGTGAAAAAAATGGAAATTTGGCGAAAATTTTGAAAATTTCGCAATTTTCACATTTTGAATTTTTATTCTGTTAAACCAGAGAGTTATGTGACACAAAGTAGTTAATAAATAACGTTTCCCACATGTCTACTTTACATCAGCACAATTTTGGAAACAAATTTTTTTTTTGCTAGGAAGTTATAAGGGTTAAAATTTGACCAGTGATTTCTCATTTTTACAACAAAATTTACAAAACCATTTTTTTTAGGGACCACCTCACATTTGAAGTCATTTTGAGGGTTCTATATGGCTGAAAATACCCAAAAGTGACACCATTCTAAAAACTGCACCCCTCAAGGTGCTCAAAACCACATTCAAGAAGTTTATTAACCCTTCAGGTGTTTCACAGCAGCAGAAGCAACATGGAAGTAAAAAATGAACATTTAACTTTTTAGTCACAAAAATGATCTTTTAGCAACATTTTTTTTATTTTCCCAAGGGTAAAAGGAGAAACTGGACCACGAACGTTGTTGTCCAATTTGTCCTGAGTACGCTGATACCTCATATGTGGGGGTAAACCACTGTTTGGGCGCACGGCAGGGCTCGGAAGGGAAGGAGCGCCATTTGACTTTTTGAATGAAAAATTGGCTCCAATCTTTAGCGGACACCATGTCGCGTTTGGAGAGCCCCCGTGTGCCTAAACATTGGAGCTCCCCCACAAGTGACCCCATTTTGGAAACTAGACCCCCCAAGAAACTTATCTAGAAGCATAGTGAGCACTTTAAACCCCCAGGTGCTTCACAAATTGATCCGTAAAAATGAAAAAGTGCTTTTTTTCACAAAAAAATTATTTTAGCCTCAATTTTTTCATTTTCACATGGGCAACAGGATAAAATGGATCCTAAAATTTGTTGGGCAATTTCTCCTGAGTACACCGATACCTCACATGTGGGGGTAAACCACTGTTTGGGCACATGGTAAGGCTCGGAAGGGAAGGAGCGCCATTTTTTTTTAATGAAAAATTATCTCCATTGTTAGCGGACACCATGTCGCGTTTGGAAAGCCCCTGTGTGCCTAAACATTGGAGCTCCTTCACAAGTGACCCCATTTTGGAAACTAGACCCCCCAAGGAACTTATCTAGAGGCATAGTGAGCACTTTAAACCCTCAGGTGCTTCACAAATTGATCCGCAAAAATGAAAAAGTACTTTTTTTTCACACAAAATTTCTTTTAGCCTCAATTCTTTCATTTTGACATGGGCAACAGGATAAAAATGGATCCTAAAATTTGTTGGGCAATTTCTCCTGAGTACGCCAATGCCTGATATGTGGGGGTAAACCACTGTTTGGGTGCACGGCAAGGCTCGGAAGGGAAGGAGCGCCATTTGACTTTTTGAATGGAAAATTAGCTCCAATCATTAGCGGACACCATGTCGCGTTTGGAGAGCCCCTGTGTGCCTAACCATTGGAGCTCCCCCACAAGTGACCCCATTTTGGAAACTAGACCTCCCAAGGAACTAATCTAGATGTGTGGTGAGCACTTTGAACCCCCAAGTGCTTCACAGAAGTTTATAACGCAGAGCCATGAAAATAAAAAATAATTTTTCTTTTCTCAAAAATGATTTTTTTAGCCCACAATTTTTTATTTTCCCAAGGGTAGCAGGAGAAACTGGACCCCAAAAGTTGTTGTCCAATTTCTCCTGTGTACGCTGATACCCCATATGTGGGGGTAAACCACTGTTTGGGCACAAGTCTGGGCTCGGAAGGGAGGTAGTGACGTTTTGAAATGCAGGCTTTGATGGAGTGGTCTGCTTGCGTCACATTCCATTTGCAGAGCCCCTGATGTGCCTAAACAGTAGAAACCCCCCACAAATGACCCCATTTTGGAAACTAGACCCCCCAAGAAACTTATCTAGATATGTGGTGAGCACTTTGAACCCCCAAGTGCTTCACAGAAGTTTACAACGCAGAGCCGTGAAAATAAAAAATAATTTTTCTTTCCTTAAAAATGATGTTTTAGCAAGCAATTTTTTATTTTCACAAGGGTAACAGGAGAAATTGGTTGCCCAATAGTTGTTGCCCAGTTTGTCCTGAGTATGCTGGTACCCCATATGTGGGGGTAAACCACTGTTTGGGCACACGTCGGGGCTCGGAAGGGAGGGAGCACCATTTGACTTTTTGAACGCAAGATTGGCTGGAATCAGTGGTGGCGCCACGTTGCGTTTGGAGACCCCATGATGTGCCTAAACAGTGGAAACCCCTCAATTCTAACTCCAACACTAACCCCAACACACCCCTAACCCTAATCCCAACCCTAACACCAACACATCCCTAACCCTAATCCCAACTCTAGCCATAACCCTAATCACAACCCAACACACCCCTAACCACAACCCTAATCCCAACCCTAACCCTAATCCCAACCACAACTTTAACCCCAACACACCCCTAACCATAACCCTAACCACAAGCCTATTCTTAATCCTATTTTCAACCCTAGCCCTAATTCCAACCCTAACTCCAATTCCAACCCTAACCCTAAGGCTATGTGCCCACGTTGCGGATTCGTGTGAGATTTTTCCGCACCATTTTTGAAAAATCCGCAGGCACTGCGTTTTACCTGCGGATTTCCAGTGTTTTTTATGCGGATTTCACCTGCGGATTTCTATTGAGGAACAGCTGTAAAACGCTGCGAAATCCGCACAAAGAATTGACATACTGCGGAAAATACAGCGCAGCATTTCCGCGCGGTATTTTCCGCACCATGGGCACAGCGGATTTGGTTTTCCATAGGTTTACATGGTACTGTAAACCTGATGGAACACTGCTATGAATCCGCAGCGGCCAATCCGCTGCGGATCCGCAGCCAAATCCGCACAGTGTGCACATAGCCTAATTCTAACGCTAACCCTAGTTCTAACCCTAGTTCTAACTCTAACCCTAGTTCTAACCCTAGTGGAAAACAAAAATATTTTCTTTATTTTATTATTGTCCCTACCTATGGGGGTGATAAGGGGGGAGGTCATTTACTATTTGTTTATTTTGATCACTGTGATAAGTTTACCACAGTGATCAAAATGTACATGGAATGCATCTGCCGGCCGGCAGATTCGGTGGGCGCACTGAGCATGCACCCGCCATTTTGGAAGATGGCGGCGCCCAGGGAGAGGACGGACCGACTTCGGGAGGCTCGGTAAGTATGAGGGGGTGGTGGTGGGGGGGATCGGAGGACGGGGGAGCGGACAGGAGCACGGGGGAGCGGACAGGGGGACGGAGGGGGGTTCCGGACAGAACGGAGGACTGGGGAGGAGATCGGGGGCGGTGGTGGGGGGGCAGAACATGATTTCCAGCCATGGCAGATGCTATTGCAGCATCGGCCATGGCTGGATTGCAATATTTCACCATTTTCATAGGTGAAATATTGCAAATTGCTCTGATTGGCTGTTGCACTTTCAACAGCCAATCAGAGCGATCTTAGCTACGTGGGGGCAAAGCCACCCCCCCTGGGCTGAAGTACAACTCCCCCTCTCCCTGCAGATCGGGTGAAATAGGAGTTAACCCTTTCACCCGATCTGCAGGGACGCGATCATTCTGTGACACAGCATATGCGTCACAGGTCGGATTGGCACCGACTTTCATGACGCATACGCTGTCACAGGTCGGGAAGGGGTTAATGATACCATTTCGGTGCAGATAACGTTCTTTTGATCGCCCGTTATTGCATTTTAATGCAGTGTCGTGGCGACTATAAAAACGTAATTCTGTCGTTTCAAAATTTTTTCTCGCTACGCTGTTTAGCGATCAGGTTAATGCTTTTTTTTATTGATAGATCGGGCGATTCTGAATGCGGCGATACCAAATATGTGTAGGTTTGATATTTTTTTATTGTTTTATTTTGAATGGGGCAAAAGGGGGGGTGATTTAAACTTTTATATTTTTTTTAAATTTTTTCACATTTTTTTAAACTTTTTTTTTTTACTTTTGCCATGCTTCAATAGCCTCCATAAGAGGCTAGAAGCTGGCACAACGCGATCGGCTCTGCTACATAGCAGTGATCATCAGATCGCTGCTATGCAGCAGAAATGCAGGTGTGCTATGAGCGCCGACCACAGGGTGGCGCTCACAGCAGGCCTGCATCAGTAACCATAGATGTCTCAAGGACCTCTATGGTTACTATTCTGACGCATCGCCGACCTCCGATCATGTGACGGGGGTCAGCGATGCGATGATTTCCGGCCGGAAGTGCCAGCTAAGTGCCGCTGTCAGCGTTTGACAGCGGCATTTAACTAGTTAATAGCGGCGGGTGAATTGCGATTTCACCCGCCGCTATTGCGGGCACATGTCAGCTGTTCAAAACAGCTGACATGTCCCGGCTTTGATGCGGGCTCACCGCCGGAGCACTGCATGAAAGAGGGGGCTCTGACATCGGACGTACTATACCGTCCAAGGTCAGAAAGAGGTTATATCACTGAAAGCAATTGCAGATACCTGTGCACATTAGTTTGGCAGGTGTGTCCAAATAAAGGCAAGACTACTTAAGAAGGCTCTTCCACATTATTAAGCAGCCTACATTTTTTGCCAAAATGGGAAAGAAAAAGGATGTGTCGGCTGCTGAGAAGCAACAAATTGTGGAGTATTTAGGTCAAGGCATGACTACAATCAACATTGCCAAGACACTTCATCGTGATCATCGCACAATCAAGAAGTATGTAGCTGATTCCCAGCACACACGTGTGCGTGCTGATAAGGAAAAATTGAGGACCCTTTCCAACAGGCAATTGCGTAAGGTTAAAAGAGCAGCTGCAAAAATGCCTCGTCATAGCAGCAGACAAGTATTTGAAGCTGCTGGTGCCTCCATCGTCCCCAGAACAACACGATGCAGAGTCCTTCAGAGGTTTGCAGCTGTGCGTAAGCCATCCTGTCGACCACCTCTATCCACTGCAACAAGCAGAAACGGCTCCAGTGGGCCAAACGATACATGAAGACTGACTTCCAAACTGTTTTGTTCACCGATGAGTGCCATGCAACGCTCGATGGTCCAGATGGATGGAGTGGAGGATGGCTGGTTGATGGACACTCCATGAAAACATGGCTAAGGCGCCAACAAGGAGGAGGTGGAGTAATGTTTTGGGCTGGAATCATGGGGAGAGAGATTGTCGGCCCCTTTATGATCCCTGAAGGGGTAAAGGTGAACTCCATAATCTATGTGGAGTTTATAAAAACACTTCCTGCTATGGTTCAAGAGGAAGAACCGTGCTTTCCGCAGCAAGATCATTTTCATGCATGATAATGCACCGTCACATGCTGCAAAAAACACATCTGCATCTCTGGCTGCTATGGGCACAAAAGAGGACAAACTTATGGTGTGGCCACCATCTTCCCCTGACCTCAACCCCATTGAGAACCTCTGGAGCATCATCAAAAGGAGTGTCTATGATGGCGGGAGGCAGTTCACATCTAAGCAACAGCTCTGGGAGGGGATTCTCTCCACATGCAAAACAATTGAAGCAGAAACCATCCAAAAACTGACAAATTCAATGGACGAGAGAGTTCAGAAGCTTCTTTCGAACAAGGGGTCCTATGTGCAAATGTAACATCACCCAGAATAAAGTTCTCACTTGAAAACTGTTTGATTTCATTTTGTAATAAGCTGATAATGCTTATAACTTCACAATTGACCATTTTTTTGTTCAAAATAAAAAAAAAAAAGGTTGAAAACTCTGCTGTGCATAATAATTTGGAACATGCATTTTGAGTGTTTATTTCTTTTTAAAAAGATCCTGTTTTCATAGGCAGTTTGTTCCAAAACATTGCAATTATACTAGAACTAGATGGTGGCCCGATTCTAACGCATCGGGTATTCTAGAATATGCATGTCCACGTAGTATATTGCCCAGCGACGTAGTATATTGCCCAGCGACGTAGTATATTGCCCAGCGACGTAGTATATTGCCCAGTGACGTAGTATACAGCACAGAGCCACGTAGTATATTGCCCAGCCACATAGTATATTGCACTGCCCACGTAGTATATTGCACAGCGACGTAGTATACAGCACAGAGCCACGTAGTATATTGCCCAGCCACGTAGTATATTGCCCAGTGACGTAGTAGATTGCCCAGCCACGTATGTCAGGTTAAAAAATTAAAAATAAACATACTCACCTTACGATCCGAGGGCCCCTTGTAGTTCTAACATACTCACCATACTTGTAGTTCTGTCGCCTGTGCGCGGTACAGGCGGCAGCTTCCGGTCCCAGGGTGTGATGACGTCGCGGTCACATGACCGTGACGTCGTGGCAGGTCCTTCTGCCATACGATCCTTGGTACCGAAACCTGCCGCTTGCACAGAGCGGTTACCGGAGGGTGGTGAGGAGCGGGAAAGGCAGCGGAAGGTGAGTATATAATGATTTTTTTATTATTATTTTTAACATTAGATCCTTTTACTATTGACGCCGCATAGGCTGCGTCAATAGTAAAAACTTGGTCACACAGGGTTAATAGCGGCGGTAACGGAGTGAGTTACCCGCGGCATAACGCGGTCCGTTACCGCTGGCATTAACCCTGTGTGAGCGGCGGTGACTGCGGGGAGTATGGAGCGGGCGCCGGGCAGTGACTGCAGGGGAGTAGGGAGGGACTAATCGGACTGTGGCCGTCGCTGATTGGTCGCGGCAGCCATGACAGGCAGCTGGCGAGACCAATCAGCGAATGAATAAACGGGACAGACAGACAGAAGGACGGAAGTACCCCTTAGACAATTATATAGTAGATAGTAGATGACTGGAAAATAACAATGATTGCAATTCAGATAGGAAATTTAGAGAAAATATGAGGAAATATTATTTGCATAATAATTTGGAACACAGTGTAAAGCATGACGCTCCACTATAGTATACATGTTTTAACATTGAGGTAGTACTGCTGCTTGTCCTCTATACATGGACACATGATCCGCGAACAGTGCAGGAAACCTGCAAAAAACATTAGACATTGCATAATTGCACTGTTTGGCGGCAAGTTCACGAACTATTGCTTTTCATTGACCTCACCTATAATCTTTAGTTGCACTACTCCAGAATTGTGGCTATCCCTGATCTAAGTTATAGTTACTTTTTTTTTTTTTTTTTACTTTTTGCGAATAAGTGGATTTATAATTTACGCCAAATGCTCAACGTGGGCACATACTGGTCATTTAGGTGTGATGGATTAAATCTGAGAACCTCCAGATGCAAACAAGCCAGGAGCTATAGTGAAGAACATCACTGCCATTCTCTGTGGATTTCAGTGGATGCAAAATCAGTACACCCCTGAATTATTTTTTTTTGGGGGGGCGTAGGCTAAAATACAGAACTGGTTAGGCTACTTTCACACTAGCGTTAACTGCATTACGTCGCAAATCCGTTTTTTGCCGAAAAAACGGATGCGTCAAAAAAAGTGAAAAACGTATGCGACGCATACAGCATTTCGACGGATCCGTTGCAAATCCGCTAAACGTTTCCGTCGAAAATACTGGATGCGTTGCATACGTTGCATCCGTTTTTACCATCCGTTGCATCCGTTTTTACGACGGATCCGTTTTTAAAATGGGAGGCTCCCAAATTTGATTGGCTACTGGAAAATATGGAAAACTATATAGTTACTGTTTTTACAGCCCATCTTTGAGGGTTTTAGTTTTGTGGCAGCGATGGAAGGTGTTCTTGTGAGGATTGCTAGTTTGGTTACCGACGTTATATTTGAGACGAATCGCCTGGATATCATAGTGCGGGAGAAGGAGGCGGCAGCGGAAAGACGTAGGATGCTTCTGCGGAGACGGAGACGACTGTGGATTCATCCGATTAATGAACTACGGATGATGATAAAGGGATCCAAACCCTAACCCTACCCCTAACCTCACACCTAACCGTTTAATGAACATTTTCTGACAGTCATAGTGCCACGTATTTCAGTGCCACGTACTATAAATACTATAACTACGTGGTTATACGTGGCACTGAAATATCGTGGCACTGAAATACGTGGCACTGAAATACGTGGCACTTAAATACGTGGCACTTAAATACGTGGCACTTAAATACGTGGCACTTATATACGTGGCACTTAAATACGTGCACCCCTGAATTATTTTTTTGGGGGGGGCGTAGGCTAAAATACAGAACTGGTTAGGCTACTTTCACACTAGCGTTAACTGCATTACGTCGCAAATCCGTTTTTTGCCGAAAAACGGATGCGTCAAAAAAAGTAAAAAATGTATGCAACGCATACAGCATTTCGACGGATCCGTCGCAAATCCGCTAAACATTTCCGTCGAAAATACTGGATGCGTTGCATCCGTTTTTACCATCCGTTGCATCACTTAAATACGTGGCACTTATATACGTGGCACTTAAATACGTGGCACTTATATACGTGGCACTTATATACGTGGCACTTATATAAGTGCCACGTATATAAGTGCCACGTATGTACGTGGCCATATATGTGGGGTTGAAGGCCCAGGCCAGGTTTATATAGATTTGGGGGTGTCTGGCCAATTGGCAACAAAATCCAGCTTCTGAGCATGCTCAGTGTAAAAAAACGTATTGCAGCGCTGCATTGCGTCGTACGACGTGTCCCGACGCATCCGTCGCTCATAGGCTTCCATTGTAGCCAACGACGTATGCCGCAGGATGCGTCGCGACACGTTTTTTAGGCGGAGACAAAAAACGCTACAAGCAACGTTTTTTGCCGACGACGTATCGCCAAATTTCGACGCATCCGTCGTAAAACGTACACGACGTATGTCAATCCGTCGCAATACGTCGCCAATACAAGTCTATGGGGAAAAAACGCATCCAGCAAAAACTTTTGCTGGATGCATCTTTTCGAAAAAAAGACGTTTTGAGACGTAATGCAGTTAACGCTAGTGTGAAAGTAGCCTTCGGGTACTTTTTTTTTTTGGGGGGGGGGGGGTTACGATATTCTGCAATGCTAAATATAATCTGACAAGTCGGAGAAGGAAATATGTTGCAAACATTCTTGCAAAACTATAGTGATGCCTGCCACCCCCGAGCCCGTTTTTACCATTCTGACCAGTGTCATTTTATGTGATAACTGGAACGCTTCAACAACCCCTTCACTCGTCAGTGTCTCCAGTACGTGTGGTGACCGTTTTCACCACCATTTACACACTTTCACTTGGTGCACGTCAGTGTACACATGTGACACATACCAGTGCCTGGGAAAAGCAGTACAGTTATAGCGCTGTTCCCAGACACCAGATGCTGAATACAACTCTCACCATTGTCACCTGGTTACCCTGTGATCAGCGAGACCAGGGAACACTGATAAGACTTGTAGTTCGCAATAATAACAAGCAGCATGTGCTGACTATAAGTCTTATCATTGTTGCCTGGTCTCCCTGCCATCAGCACTTCCAAGCTACGCAGATTAAACTTTTAGTCAGCACCCGCTGTCTGTGTATCGCACGTATTAATTAATAGTAATAAAAAAACAAAGACATGGGGGCCCCCCTTAATTTTTCTATCCAGCTGAGGGAAAGTCGACAGCTTGGGGCTGGTGTTACGATTCTGAGAAGGGGCCAGTAGCTGTAAAAGTTCCCAGTCGGTTAACAGCTCACAGCCCTTTCATTCGCCTTTACTGATTATAATTGGATGGGGGCAAAAATAAAAAAGACTTTGGGTCCCCCCTATATTTATTAACCAGGAAAGGCTAAGCAGACAGCTGTTGGCTGATATTAATAGGCTGGGAAGGGGCCATGGTTATTGGCCCCCTCCCAGACTAAGAACATCAGCCCTCAGCTTCCCCAGAAATTGTGCATCCGTTAGATGCGCCAATTTTGGCTTTTATCCTCGGCTCTTCCGACTTCTCCATAAGTGACCTCATTTTACAAACTACACCCCTCAATCAATTCATCTAGGGGTGCAGTGATCATATTGACACCACAGGTGTGTCACAGAATTTTACACCATTGGGGCGGTGAAAAAAAAAATATATATATTTTGCTACAAAAATTTTGTTTTAGCCCCAGATATTACATTTTCACTCTGTGAGATGGGTAAAATTGTCACCAAAATTTGTTGAACAATTTATGCTGAACGTGGCAATGCCTCATATGTGGCTGTACAGTGCTCGGAATGGAAGGAGAGCTATTTGACTTTTGGAGAACAAGTTATCGTACCATAGTTTGCAGACTCCTTATACAGAGCCCCTAAGTGCCAAAAGAGAAGACTCCCCCCTCAAGTAACCCCATTTTGGAGATCACACCCCTCTAGAAATTTATTTACCAGTGCAAAGACTATTTTGACTCCACGGATGTTTGCCATAAATAAGCAGCTGTGAATGTTGTTGAGTGAAAATTGCAAGTCTGCCATTGTAATGCCCATAAACTATAGTGCCTAGTACATTGTACCCAGCTTCAGGAGACATGGTCCCCGTAAATTAAGCGGGATCTCATTACTACAGAGATGCCAATCGTGGATGCAGTGTAGGCACACTGTCGTGCTCAGGAGGGGCTCAAAAGCGAGAGGGGGGGGGGGGGCATTTGGATTTGGGAGTGTGAAATTTGCTGGATTTCCTTTAGGGGGTGAGGAACCAGAGAGCTTTTCCTGAGCTTTTGTGCTGCCAGTAACGTGGAAGCCCCTATATTTCCATTGACAGATCTGAGTGAGGACTTGCATTTTTGTGGATTAATTTGAAGCTTTTGTTGGGAACATTTTGCATAATAATTTGGATCACATTTGTCCAGCATTCTACGCTGAGCACTTACTTTGGGGTTTCCATCTAAGGCCGGGGTCACACTTGCGAGTGCAATGCAAGAAACTCTCTTGCATCAATACCCGGCACTGCCGCCGGCGCTTGGGACTGAAGCGTTCAGCTGCATAGAAATACATGCAGCCGCACGCTCCGGTCCCGAGTACCGGCGGCAGTGCCGGGTATTGATGCAAGAGAGACTCACGCTGCACTCGCAAGTGTGACCCCAGCCTAAGTCTCCAAGTGACATGATTCAGATGAAACCCCGAGGGATCCATTCACTATAATGAGGCAGCAGAGTTACTCTGGACCCCTTTTGGCCTCTGTTCAGCAGTGTCCTATTTTCCAGAAGTGCACAAAACTGGCAGTCCCCGCTTTTATGCACACCTAAAAAGACAGACACTTCTGTATCACAGATCCTATGGCGTCCACAGTGCCTCCATCTGCCTCATTATTGGGAATCTTCTTTGTGGGTTTCTGTCTGAATCACACATTTCAGAGATTTACATGGAAACCCAGGTGTAAGTGCTCAGCGCACAGTGCAGGATAAATGTGAGCCTAGCCTTACTGCGATCTTTGGGAGGCAGAATGAACAAATCAATAGGTTAGGAATTGATTTTATTTATTTTTTATGCCGTTCCTCATGTGATTAGACAACTTTATTCTTCTGGTTGGTGCGATTAGCACGATACCAGGTTTATATCGGGTTTTTATGTTTGGCTGCTGTCACACACTAAAATACACTTTTTTGCAAAAACAAGTTTTTGTTTCTTATGGCGTTCACTGTGTGTTAAAATTGATAAGGAAGCTTTATTATTCTGGTCAGTACGATTACAGCGATACCACATTTATATTTTTAATGTTTTGGCGCTTTTACCCAATGAAAACTATTTTATAGAAAAAAATAACTGTTTTTCCATGACTATTCTGAGAGCTGTAGGTTTTTTTTTCTACTGATTAAGCTGTATGGTGGCTTGTTTTTTGCGGGACAAGATGACCTTGTCAGCTAAAGCAATTTTATTTACATTTGTCTTTTTGATCACTTTTTATTCCACTTTTTTATCAGCGTGTGATGAAAAAGCGTATTTTTTGCTTAATTTTTTTCGGTGTTGACTGAAGCTGATAACTAGTGAGACAGTTTTATAGGTCGGGTTTTACTGGATGCAGCAAATATGTGTACTTTCTTTGCTTATTTTTGTTTTTCGATAAATATATTTTTCTTAATCATTGTTACTAATGTTTACTTAACTCAGAATTAAAAGTTCTGCAGCTTTCGGAAATCTGTGTTTTTTTTTTCTTCCTTTCACGGGAAATACTGTTTAACTTCCAAAGTTTTACTTTATGTGCGCGACTCATCAAAGGTTTATTGCCTGTTTTGCCTCTTTTTGCTGCTGCAAAATTGACAAAAATTTAGAAGTAAATGTATCAACAAAGCTCTTTTGTAATGAATTATATACAGTACCTGTGTCAGAATTCGAGGGTGAGGTCATGCGCCGGTTCTGCCCGCAAGGTATTAACAGGTAAAACGTGTTCAACATGCGGCAAAACCATCAGAATACCATTTCAAAACTGCATGCTTTCCACTTTTTTTTTTTTTTTTTTCCCGCCACCCACTTGTGATAAATAGCGCGCCCATCTCTGCTTTTCAACACAGCACAAAGGAGTTAAGTATGCCTGCAGATACAATCGGGACACAGGTCGTTTTAATTCATAGACTTGTCAGATTTTATTGATTCTGCAAATATATGCCGAAAGCACAGATATTTATGCTATTGGTTATAGATGCACAATATTATTTATATTTTTTGTATGTATTTTTGCATAGTTTTGTGAGTGATCATTTAATTTTTTTTTGTATTTATATATAGGGGCACTATCGCTTCTGCGAAGCCCTTTACTTACTTGGGGAAACAGAACGTGCCGTGTCATCCAATAAAAAGGCGCAGGACTTATGCCGATATTGCCCTGATGGTATTCGAGATCTGATCCAGCAGCAAGACAAATTCATGCAAGATGATGTGCCGATAATTTTTCCAGGTGGGATATGATACAGTTTTAGTATTTTATATGCATTTTTTTTTCTTTGGTGGCTGTTCACATTATGTTATCCTACCTGGTCAGGACTGTGTTGGGGGTTTCCTACCTGGTCAGGACTGTGTTGGGGGTTTCCTACCTGGTCAGGACTGTTGGGGGGTTTCCTAACTGGTCAGGACTGTGTTGGGGGTTTCCTACCTGGTCAGGACTGTGTTGGGGGGTTTCCATCTGGACTCTAAAAAAAAAAAACCTGGTAATGATTTATTGGGCATCAAAAAGTATTAGTTTGTTATATCCGTCATGTATTTGATCCTTTCCAAGTTCATACAAATCAGGAGTATACCGATCCCCCATTAACCTGAAATCCGAAAAGCAGAGGACCCTATTAGAACATTTTTACATTTGGCAGTAGTGCTATCTTTTGGATCTGAGATTCTCAAAAATATATATTTTTGTTTTTGAGGTACGATATGACAGTCATGAGAAACCTAGTGTAGAAGTCATATGTAAATCAAACAGTAAGTGCGCTGGGGGCGTGGAAGAAACGGTCTAAGTACATTGAAACGCCCCCAGTGCACTTCCAGCCGGATTTACATATGGCTTCTGCTCTAGATTTCTCATGCCTGGTGTAAGAAAGTCTTTGAGAGCTTTACAAAAGTCCGAAAAGACACTTTAGACAATTCCTTTTTGAAGCCAGGAGAAGGTGTCCAGATGACAGGGCGGTGGGTAGTCAGGCCCGGACAACAGTATAAGGGGCTTTTTATACACGGTTAGACATTTTAGAACAAATCAAGCAATGATAGAACATGACAACATTTATGAGCGTTGCGACAAACTGCATTCTAATCCTATAACTTCCATGTTCCTTTTAGCTTATGTCATTACTCACATAATTGTTTTAGCTTACTCACATAACTCTCCAAAATTGACAGTTCTGGTCCTGGTTTCTATTCCAATTCATCATATATACGATTCACTGCCGTATAGTAACACTTATTAATTATCACAGTGCCCTGCGGCTGTGCCAATTAGCCTCCCTGGGCTCCATCCATACTTACAAATGACACTGAGGTCATTTTATATCTCTATTCTGGGGAAGAGACTCCGCTCTTTTAGCAAAGCTAGTTGATTGTCCAAGATGGTTGGTGACCGTAACCTGGCTGTTCAGTGTATGATGGCTGGCCATTCTCTTCCATCTGGCACATCGGATTCCTAAGCACTTATGCTGCCATATATGAAAACATGATGACTGTTCCTTCTAACAAGTAAAGCTAGATTTTGCCTGTTATAAAATTTTGTATAAATAATCTAAAAATTGGAAATGTTAGTGTGGAGAAAATATAAAGTACCTACATTTGCTCGTACTGTATATAGTAATAAGCGAACGTGCTTGGATAAGATGTCATCTGAGTATGTTGGGCGTGCTCGGAGAATATATTCGAGTCCCCGCGTCGGCATGTTTTGCCGCGGTAGACAGCCGTAACACATACTTGGATTGTCTATTTGTTAGACAATTCCCGCATGTGTTGTGGCTGTTTACCGCCGCAAAACATGCAGCCGCGGGGACTCGAATATATTCTCCGAGCACGCCCAACATACTCAGATGACATGTTATCCAAGCACGCTCTCATCACTACTCATATATATACATTGTGATATACCGGAACTTTTCTTTTATTATTTTAGCGGCAAAAGTGAAGAAAGATTCTAAAAAGAAAAGTACCAACAGGAAAAAGTGAGTATTCTGCATTATTACCATAGTAAGTAGTGATTTTTATTTTTGTTTTATGAGAACTCATGCGTAATAACAGGAAACGTAGTGAGTTTAAAAAAACATTATATATATATATATATATATATATATATATATATATATATATATATATATATAATAAAATTTTGAGTGTTTCTTTAGCATTGCTCAAAATAATAAAAAAAAGATGGTGACCATTGTGTACAATAATTTTGTTGGGTAGAGGTTTTTTTTTTATATTCATTCATAGATAATGTACAATTCCTTCGTTGCCGGTGTATAGGACAATGGTATCATATCCATCTACCGGTAATTGTGTTTAGTATTCACTTTCCCTCTGGCGTACAATTTAACAACTACCAGTTTTTGATTTAACAACTACCAGTTGATTTAACAACTACCAGTTTTTGCATGATTATCGTGAAGATACGTGCAATAATACTACCATCAGAGTTACCCCTCCATTACTAGTGACAGTATATACCCTCAGTAAACTCTTGAATATATGTGATAGCTATAGGACACCCCCCTCAGCTCCCCAGCGATCGCAGGTACTTGGTTCTGTAGAGCCCTATCTTCAGTGCTCGGTGTCGGATCCATTCGTGGTCTGTGGGACTGTCGGAAATAGTGGAGTGCTGTTCACTCTCTGGTTGTCCCATAATGTATGGACCAGAGGTTGAGCATGCACACGTCTTCTACTTTCAGCATGGCGCTCTGCAAAGCTTGGTTCCTGTGATCCAGAGCTCCACCATCAGGGGTGCCAGGATCCCAGTGTTAACACCTCCAGCAGTTTTTTTTTTCTTTTATATAAATAATACATTATTACTTCTCTTTAATTCATAGTATACATGACTGTCCCAGACTGCAGACCCCCACAATGATTACGCCTAGCAATATATCATTAATGCATAACATACTAGCACCCCAGGCTCCTTTATGGTGACAGATCCAAACTCAATGTAGCATTTCTCTTATAAGAAAATATACCTGTTTTCATCTTTTGCTGAAATCAGGACTACTTGGGTAACACGTCTGTTCATGAACTAACCTATATGCCTCAAAGGCCATTCACACAGGTTGATAAGAACAATCTCTCATTAGCCAATATAAATTCGCCACTGATTAGCCAATAAATTATCTTTTATGCCTGCATGAAACTCGGCAGCGCATCGTGCGGTGTAAACCGTAAGTGTGCTGCCTGGAACATATATCTAGACAGAACTAATGTTTTTAAGGGAACCTGTCGCCATTTTCATGCTACCTGAACCACGGTAAACATGAATCTGCCATCAGTTGTGTAGTTGTATCCAGTAATGTTTTACTCTGTAACACTTTGGTAACGTGACGGCTCAGGACTTTCATCGCCAGACAACCATATCCAGTTGATCGCAGGCACCTCTCTTCTCATCACGACCAACTTTCGCAAGGTCCCCTATTTTATCCCACTTTATCTGAGCTACTGTTGAAGCTGAGGTTCTGGTCTGTATGACTTTGCTTTCCTGACCATGCTGAGAGTTCGTGTGTCCTTTGGTGCAGGACCCCCTTCCTTGTTCTACATCAGGGCAAGGTGGACCTACACTCTGTGCCTCCTTTTTTCCAAAAGAGGTCTCTGCCTTCTCCCCAATGAGGAAATCATTCTCTCATATTTAGCTCACTCCCGGGATTGTTCTCTCCAGTTCTGATCTGGTTAGGACCTACGTCTTCCGATTCTCTTTTCATGGTCCCTGACTACGCAAGAGCCTGTCAGCCTCCAAGTCGAAGCTTGTCAAGGCCACAGACAAATATTCACCCTTTCAGGTCAATGCTCATTCCACAAGGATGGTTGTGGCCTCCTCGGCTGTCAGGTAGCCTCCACCCCGCTCCTTTGTCCAAATGATTCCTCATGTTCTACAAAATCCGCTCTTTGATGTCTAGATATGCCAGATCTTGGCACAAGGTGCTGCTGTATTCTAGTACGTCCAAATGGTCACCTGTTATTTTTTCCCACCCGTTAGGTTTGCTGTAGGATGACCATGTCAGTGGAACATTTGTATCTTCTTTTTGGTCAGTTCATTCATGTGTATTTTTCTTTATCCTTCAAGGGTTACAGAACAGTTGACCTCTCCTTCAGAAAATAAGGACTTAAAGGATGCACAAAGCAAATCACAAGATCTTGTGAATAAGGTAGGCATTACTATATAAGTATACATCCGTGTTTGTGTGTGATATATATTATTTTCTATCTTCATTGTCATACACCTTTCGTTTGTAAGAAGCTAGAGGACCTGTTGACCCTACTCGCAAATAAAATGAGGAGTATAGGCATGCTTTCTTTGTAACAAATTCATTGTGATGATTCTGAAAATTTGTGAACATATTTCCAAGTTGTTGTTACCTTTTCCCTTGTCAGTAGGGTGTTTCCGCATTGATGGGGCAGATGAGATTCTGGGAAGCGACATGTCCCATTGAGAAGGGGAAAGGTAGAACTAGCTAAAACCTGGCTAGTCTCATCCCTTGTCTGGCTTTATCTTGTGTTGTATAGGACTTAATATAACTTACAGGGTTATTCCCATCTTCATCCATGGATATTGTCAGACGCAGCTCTTCTGGAATTCATTGCTCTCAAAATTTGACACCATTCTTGGGCTACTAACACTTTATAGTTTGTTGCCTTGGAGTCCCGACCACTGCTGCGTTCTAGCTTGTAAGCACTGGGCTAAAGCTGGACAGGATTAGCCCCAAAACAATTCTCATAAGTTGAATAGAAAAGCTCTTGTAAGCTCTTTTCATGTTCTTCTGTCTAGCAGCGGGGGTCCGTCTCTTACGCATTTAGAAAAGTTTCAAGTTCTCGTTGATAGCATTGGGGACACAGTACCATGGTTATAGGCTGAGGCTGGTACAAGGTAGAAAATAATTCTTTGCTTAGCCCGGCAGGCTATGCCCTCTCCTAGGACACCAGACAGCTCTGTTTTAGCCTAGTGTCCATAAGAGGCAGACACAATATTCTCAGGTCTGGTGCAATTTTTAATTTTAATTTTTATTTTTTTGTCTTTTTTTACGTGGGCTGGATGGTCTTATACCTTCCTTCACATAGCCCAGTGATGACACACTGTGCAGCCCACAGTAGTGTACATGCCTGCGGGTGCCTATATTACAGTGGTCACCCGCTCTCCCAATCGCTGCCTTGCAGTGAAGTGCCGATATCGCCACTCCTCTCTTTTGTGGGGTTACTACTAACTAACAAATCTTTGCAACTCTTTGCTTTCCCTTTCTTATTTTGTGGTCCCTCTATAACTCTGAAAAGCTGCCATTGTGATCTCCCAAATCCCCAGGGAGAATCTGCTGGCTTTGCCTCTTTCTGCACGAGGAGGCCACTTTTAGGCGCCCTAGCCTCAGCTGCCCACTGAAAATCTTTCCTGGTCTGACACGCTCTGACGTGTCTTACAGGCGCATTTACAGTGACTTTTTATTCCCCTTCCCTCCTCCTTTGGCACTTCATTTTCACTCCATGGCTGCACCCATTCTTTCCCCTTAATGTTTGAATTTAGAGTGTTCTCGGCATGTCATCTTGTTTTTGTGTGGGATAGTTCTTTCCTTGGCATCAAAATCGCTCTATGGCGATTATCATAATCTTTTTTAAGAATTCCCATTATCCTTCATGGATTCTTCTTTCTCTACTTTGTAAACGCCTCTGCAAGTGTCCTAAACGCCATCCTTCACTCAAAAATGCTTAAACCAGCCAATTGTTCCCAAGATTGTTGGCCATTTTAATACTCTTCCCCAAAGACACATGCAGTCCCTGACACAAGGCTGATTCACCCACCCTACCAATACCGGGTCTCTGGTGGGACTCTCCGAGAACGTGAACTTCTCAGTTCTAAACCTCCTTAGCCGGTCTCTTTCTCCCTTCCTTTTTTTCTTCACCTGATACAGAAACTTCTGCCCTCTCCAAAGACTTGTTCTGTCTTGTGTTTCATACCAGCTCTGAAACAGTCCAGGAAAACTGCTTGTCATCGCCACGTAATGTTGGACATTCTAAGAAGTTGTGGCTGTTCCAAATTAAATTGTAAAATCCAAGTAGATGCAGGATAGTCACGTAGACACACACTTGTATATCTGAACAGAACTTAGTTTGTTACATCATCGTTCCGGGTTTACGTAGGTTTTTTCTGGACATACATCGTAACAATATACCGGTAATTGGCTCAACTTATCTGTACATATGTGCTGGCATTAGCATATGTACATATAATTGATTAAAGTTAATATCACCTACACTCACCTTTTGGGGTCTAGGTGTGGCTCTCACTTTCCTGTTACCTCGAAGTCCAGTTAGACAAAAAAATTCCCGAGACTCCTTATCTCAAAAACATACTCCATTTTGGAAAGCAAGAAGATGCATGTAGCATAACCAAAAAGGAGTCAAGATGGATAAATAACTCCTGCTCTCACAGGCTTCTAGTTATTCCTACACTGTTCGGTTTCATTCTTTTTTCAGTAAATCTATTTATTGAAATTTTAAACAGGAAAAACAGTAAAAAGAATCATTACAATGTCTAGAGCTATACATTACGTCGCTGAGAACCCAGCACAAGTGTAGTTGAACAAGAACTCTAGCACATAAAGGGTACATGGTTCTCATCTTGAGAATCACCTCTGGACATAGTGTTCGGTTTCATTCTGATGTGGAAGAGCTTTGGAGGATTTGTGTAAATTTTGAGGATTCAAATGGAACTCCTCCAGTTAGTGATCACATCTCCAAAGCCAGGAGGACGTCGATCTTATGTGGGTATCCACAGTGTGTTTCCTACATTTCTCATCCACAGATCTATCCAGTTAATTCCTCAGTTTTTATTCCAGTTTGCTGCCCTTTTCTATTCGTAATAGTCCTTGAGGTCTCTTTCCTGGTCCATGTTCCCCCTTGGGGCATGTCTCTGGGCCAGGGAGATGGAGATAATCGCATACCTAGATCATCCTCTAGGAAAGGCCCCAATTTTGGCACCATGGCTATTCAGACCTCGGTACTGAACATCAGTGGGGGTTGTTTTTTGTTTTGTTTTTTTTTTTGTTTCATTTTTTTCCCTGTTTCGTTTATCCAAATTGTGGACCTCCGGCCATTATTGCTTCCTCACCTAATGTCCCTTTCTTCTTTGGTATGTGCACAAGGATTTTGACCTCTTGATATTTCCACTCTAGGGTTTCTCCCATTTTGACTGTTGATTTAGCCCTAAGGCTAAATACTTAAGTGCTAGAACTTGGTCTTTTCCAGCACTCTCATCTGTAAGCAGGTTACACTACTGTCTTTCAGTGGGTTTCTTATCTTGACCCTCCTTACTTGCATCCTGACCACCCATGAGTTACCTTCTCTACTTAGCAGGTTTCCCTGCTGGTCTGCATTACTATTTCGTAGTCTCTCCCTGGATGGTGACGTTTCTTGGGGCTATTTCCCTCTTCCCGCAAGGCAAGCGGGGGTTTAACTTTATGGCGGATAGCTCGTTTGTCGTGTGAGACAGTGGATTTAGTGCCTACACCTTCTATTATTTTGCCCCATCATCCTATGTCATCCCTTCTCCCGAAGGTAGTTTATTACCTTTTACCAGCAATAGTTTTGCACTCCTCCTCCCATTCTCTGAGCCGTATTCCTCCTTTTGATTTCCACGACAGCGTTCTGGGCTTTAGGGCATCAAGTTATCCTTCTCCAGGTCTACAGAGCTTCTCCTGTGTGCTGGCAAGTCCATGTGGTAAGTCTTTTTTATTTTGCCCAACTTCCAGGACATCTCGCGGTCCTCTGCCCCCCAAAGGTACTTACGACAAAATTGCATTCACTTAAATTCTCATTACATATATTGGGCGAAACAGATCCCACCCTGTTCTATCTTCCCGGGATCTGATCGGTTTCCTTTGGTCAGTTCCCCGCCCCCCACATATTGCCAGCCTCCTCATGTCCGGGCCCATTGTACTAATGTATTCAATGAGAGAGGGATTTTACAGTAAGTGCAAATATTCCATCATTTCAATAACTACTGAAATTTTAACTAGCAGTAAATTGCAAAACTGCTTTTATTTCAAAGCATTGTCCAACAATATCCATTAATGAAGATGGGAATAATCGTTTAATTGTTTATTTGTTCTGCGAACTGAGTGCTAGATCATGAAAAAATAACGACGTAGATGCAGAATAAGATGAGAAGTTTAGAAGGATTGCTGGACTCATGTCCTTGGCCATTTTTTTTTTTTTGTAGATCATCTTTTTTGTGCGGGGAAAACAAGTGAGAAACCCCACAAAAAACAACTCTAGCCTTTTATTTTCCAGTGTTCACCGTAAAGTATACATAAAGACTTTCACGGATACGGTCACATCAATTATGTTCAGAGGGATGAATTGAATTACCGTATTTTATTTTTTATTGGGGGTTTCTTTTTTCTTTTTCATGGACTAGCAATAAAAACTCTTGCAAAAAGTGTGTGTCTTGTAGTAAGGAGGCAGCTTCCTCTGATTGAGGACAATGCTGACATTTGACCCCATCACTTTTTTACAGTGACAGGAATTTTTCATCAGTAGGAAATGTTTTTTCCTTTCTTATTAGCTGCTGTCTTAACCTGGATTGGGTCCTGTAGTCCGAAAAACATAGTGCTTGTTTAAATCTTTCTGCTATACGTCTGAATGGGTGTAAGAAGTGTGTGCCTCATATTAAAAAAAACAGCTAGAGCAAGATGCCCCAAATTTATGAAGATTTATTTATCTTGTCTGATATGTCGCCCGTGGTGTTTATGGTTTATACCTAATGGTATCTAAAGCGCCAGACGTTCTCCAAAAAGAGTTTGATTACAGCAGGTGTGGAGAGCTTCCTTCCATCCTTTCCTCATGTCCACGGGCAGATTCCCGAGATCCAGATTACTTGGGTCAGTGAACGCTGCGGCGCAGGCAATAAAGTATTAAAACCTTACGCTGGCCAGTGACCACTTGAAGACGTACTGTGAGGGTGTAGTCAACCTTTTCTGCACTCTTGGCCCACCAACGGAGACCACTGTGACAGCCCCAGCATCTACTGTAATCTATATGGCTAAGGACCAACCAAGGCCTCTTCTGGGGAGCGTGTGCCCCCCTATCCCCCTCTTCTCCTGGGGCATGTGTGCCACCTCCATCCCCCGCCCCTCCTGGGACGCGTGTGTGTGCCCCCCGCCCCTCCCGGGACGCGTGTGCCCCCCCCCCCCCGCCCCTCCTGGGACGCGTTTGGTTTCACTTTTTGTATTGAAGAACTGAAGTAGATTAACTTTTTGATGATATTCTAATTTTTTGAGAAACACCTGTACATGCCAAGGCACAAAATAATTACGTGACAATTTTGTATAAATGGAAATCTAAGATCCTTTCCTTGGATGATGAATATTATAGTGATATATTTGGCTCTCATTTATATGTTTCACCTGCTAGTAACAATACGAACATTCAGCTATATATTAAACATCAGAGCTATATTACATCTGTTAAGCTGAAGAAAATGGGCAGATCCCACGATGGTCGTTTTACTATCTTATATTTTTAAAATGAATCTCTCTTTACTGCAAGAAAAATGATTGTCGTCCGATGGATGGATAAGATGTCCTATGTGAATTAAACTCACACATATAATATTGTCCTTTGAACACCTTACTGACAAAAACAGGAACTGTCCACATAAATTTGATAGATATGGGGTCCATTGACCCGTGGAAGCGCTAGTAGGCGCGAAACGGCCGTCATCAAGCTTCTGCCCACTCCCGTCCTCACTCCCCCTGCAAACATGCTTTTTCACTACAAATAAAGAGCGGAATTTCTACAAAAGACCGGTGAGTGCTATCTGCTTTTCTTTGGAGGGTCCATGGATCAGATCTCCACAGACAGGGGTCTTCCCCAGGCCATTAGCGCTTCCATATGAGACTAGGTTGAAACCTGATAAATTAATTGACAATTTCTTAGAATGTAAAGGTTATTCTTCTGTGTACTGGTCATCGAGTCAAGATGGTCAGATTTGTTTATCATTATACTGAAATGACAAATGTATATAGTCTCCTACTCATTTAAGTCTTTAATATGTCGGCAACTATCAGGACTAGTTTTGGGGAATGTTTATTTGATGTATAACTGTGCTTGATGGCCAGCAAACTCGCCTGACCTTGTGGAGGGTGTCAATGACTGCCTTCTGGACATCTGTCAAGTCAGCACTCTTCCCCATGATTGTAGAGCTACTGAAACAGACTAAGGAGCCTTTATAAACGCTTAGGAGCCTTTACCGGTGTTTTTATTAATGATTCTAATTTACTGAGATAATGACTTTTGGGTTTTCATTGGCTGTAAGCCATAATCATTAACAGAAATAAACACGTGAAATAGATCACTCTGTTCGTAATGACTCTATATAAGGAGTTTCATTTTTTGTATAGAAGACCTGAAATAAATGAACTTTTTGATGATATTCTATTTTTGTGAGAAGCACTTGTATAAGCGAGGAGTAGTTTACAGATTAGGCCTCCAGGGCCTTGAGAACTAATAATCCCATTTATAGGGAAAGAAGAGGAGACCTCCCGCTCCAAATATTGAGATTGAAATGCATATCTTTTCTAAAGAAATTTTGTAAATATTGAGAATTTGGCAACTGGAATGTTGATTCTAAATATGCGAAAGAACAGAACACATTACTCTGGAGGAGGTGATCAATATTCACGATGCCCCCCAAATTTTATAATGTGCAGAATGATGCCATACTAGGGTTTCCAGATACTAGGGTTTCCTATAATTATAGAAAAATATAGAGTAGTAAGCTCACCATCCTGGGCATAGAAAATTTGGCGTTTCCAAACCCACGCACGAATGTACCCACCCACGAATGTACAATTTTCATAGTCATGAAAATACAGAATAATCTTTAAATGAGAAGATGTGTCCAAACTTTTGGTCTGTACTGTATGTTTGATATAAAGGGAATTTGGCTAGATAACCTTCTTAAGAATGATTCTACCTGCTGCAGACAAAAGAAGTGCGCTCCATAATTAAATTTTTCTCTAAGTAGTGGAATTAAGGGCAATACATTGAGAGTAATCATGTCGCCTGGTGATAGCCAACGGTTCCATCGTTAATTCAAATAATAAAGGGGACAAAGTGCATCCTTATCGAGTCCATCTACACAGGGAATAGACATCATTTTAAAAGAATATTCGCTTTAGGGTGTTAATATAAAATAGTAATCCATTTTATAAATTTGCTGCCGAGTCAAGGCATCAAAGGTCTTGAAGTGGAATACGGCATAACTTCCCACCACAAGCCTGCCACCAATCCCAAATACAGGGCTCTGTGAAGTGGAGCAGAAGTAAAGCGTGGCCACATCTGGCCCATTCATTGTCAATGGAAAATAACTGATCCCTGGAGTTACCTTCCTCCGGTAGACTCATAGACCATGTGATTGGAGTTGGGTTATACCTGATTGTCCTCTTCTCCCTTCAGACTAGGTTCTTCATAGCTGGGTTCATGGTATTGATGAGGGACAAACCCAAGAAATCAGGGATTTTATTCCGTAACAGAACTTTGTGGAGCACCCTTAATACTCCACTTAATTGGTGACTCAAGATATCTGGGGCACATTACATTTTTACTTTATTATGATACCCAGCAATTATGTTATCCCTGGGTGCAATGGGAGTCTTGGCATTGCTTGTACTTCCTTCCGCTATACATTGAGCGCCATGTGCATGGCAAAAGAAGACAAAAGTGGTTATTAACCGCTTCTGTCTTACCTTCCATCATCGTGGATGACAACCTGATTTTTGCTCCTGCTAGATTGTGATCTTGCTGCAGACTCGGGACCCCCGGCAATCTCCATAAAAAAGCAGTGAGCCGTGGTGATGGTGTTCACGGCAATCTCCATCAAATGGCAGTGAGCAGTCGTGATAATGTTAAAGAAACTATTCCAGAACTGCCATCAGAAAAAAAAATAAAATTGTGAAAAACATATGTAATCAATTATTTATGAAGGTCTTTTTTGTTACTTTCTGCTTTTCTTCATAAAAGCAGAGTGTGATACAAGTTTTTAGAATCGTTCCGAAGATGTAGGGTGGAAACTCTGAAGGCACGCAGTGTCTCCATTCACATTGTCTTTTTTTTTTTTTTTTTACTTTCTACTTTCGTTTCTCTAACTGTAAGTGAATCAGAGCGTGGATTGCAGAAGCAAAATAAGCAATGAGGAAGTTCAGGAGTGCCAGACATGTCGTCTTCTGCAGAGAGGTGCGTTACTTTCGTACACATTGCTCCTGTTGGGTTGGTGTACACAGTGTGTGGTGGCACATATTGCTGGCTTTAGTTCAAGGCTGGATATTTTATATGTGGGAGAAAGGAGCTGTCGGCAGCAACCGGCCGTGTTTAGGCTACGGACGAGGCGCGTCTTATGGTCGCTGATAATAGTTTTGCTTTGGAGACAGCCATGCTAAGAAATACTTGTCTGTGGCTTCTTGTCCTCCTCCTAGAACTCCTCATGTTGCTGGAGAGAAGGGTGGTTACTAATATCTGCCGATGGGTATGTGTTTGCGTTTTGTGTTTTGGGAATTTTAAAGGTGAGAGAAGCCCAATTTTCATTGCTTTATTCTGCCATATTTATGGTCCTCATATTGGTATAGTATAGTATGATCTCACCTCTCCGGGTTTCTGAGCCGAGTAGTAATGTTTCAGATTCTGATGACTTAATGGACAGTATTTGTACGTGCAGGAGATGTCCCCCGAGAGGACGTTTTTCGTAAATTGTCTTTAGAATATGTCATCGTGTTAGATGTAGATCTCGTACATTGACAGATTTACGGCCTCCATTAGGGGATGTCTGCGGTGGTCACCAGGCATATTATGGCTTCGGCCAAGCTGTGTCCTAAGTGCGTTCTTGTATCTGCGCTCATTGTAAGCCATCATGGAGAGCGAGGCATGCTAAGGAAAGCTTGTGTGTGGCTTCTTGTCCTGCTGCTCAAACACCTCATGTTGCTGGAGGGAAGATTGGCTGTCATTATCTGCCGATGGGTATGTCTTTTTTACTTATTTGGTTATGTATTTTGAAATTGGTGAAGTACTTTTCTCATGATAGGTGACATTTCTGCCTTAAGGATCCTCTCCTCAACGTCCGTAAATATCTATCGTGGCAAGCCTTATCTTATATCACAATGGAGCTGCTGGGTGATACTTTCCCTTGTCATTACACTGTATATTACGGCCTCATTAATATATATTAAAAAAATATATGTATATAATTATATACCGGTATATGTTTTTTTAATAATCCAAATACTTAAAGGGAACATTTTACTACTAAAACGAATGGTATGGCTTTATAGGTCCTAGTACAACTTTAAGATTGATATCTATCTTAAAATAATCTGATCTGGGAAATTGAGCTTTGGAGCAACATGCAATTTAGCTTGGATGAGCACGCGTCGGGGCGTGTTGATACACATAAAGTACAACATGCCCCCAATTCACATCCAGAGTAATTTGCATGGGACTTCAAACCCCTCAAAAACAATGCAAATGTCATGAAACGTGACGGAAATGTGAATGAGCTCTAAGTAGCTTTCTGTATGCAAGGGGATGTATGAATTAGGTGTTAAAGGGGTTGTCTCTGCACTGAAATTGTAAAAACTAGTAACATTGCAATTTTTCTCCCATAAAAATCCTCTCCATTCTCAAGAAGACAGTGATTTTGAGTTGTTGATTTGCTTGTTGCCTAAGTTACTGGCCACTTCTGCTGTGTTGGTGGTGGCAGACATGGAGTGCGTGTTAACAAGCTCTTTTGTATAGAGCTTGTAAGTAGGGATGAAGTTGGAAGTTCGGGTACTAGAACTGTAACCAAATTTGAACCACAACCTGAACCTTATTGAAAACAATGGGGATCCAAACTTTGGACCTGGAAAATTCTCTCTCCCCTCCTGGACTTCCACCGAAACTCCTAACTTTGCAGTGAACTTAGTGTTTGGCTTTTTGGACACTCAACTGTCCTGTTCGAACTCCGAACTTTTAAGTACGGGTTCGGTCATCTCTACTTCTAGAAGATCCAATGTTCCTGCTTTTTTCCAGTGCTGCAGAGACGACGAGGCCTCTACTAGATTCATAGGAGGCCACACCGCTGTGGCTTGTGGAGCAGCCATGCTTCTGGTCTGAACTGTGACTCAATCAGGAATGCATCGGGAGCGCATCGCCACCTCTCCTTTTTCAACAGGCAGGAGAGCAGTGCACTCATGCAGAAAAAAACATGAGAACCTTTTTCAAAAGGGGTTGTTTCATAATGGTATCTGGAATAGCATAGAGACCCCCTGTATTAACCAGAATGGTGAACCTGGGCTGTCGATATATTTTAAGTTTTGCTTTCTGCTGCTTACTAATGACATATTTGGGATGACAAACAAGGGTAATGTTCACCTAGGTTTGGGTCATCTTGAAACTTAGGAAAAGGCGACAAAGTGAGATTCTAGTGCTCGGTATGCTTGGGGGTAAAAGGCTTTGTTTCTGGGTTGGGCTTTGTGTTGAGAGTTGATCTGGTGTTACATTCTCCTGGTGGTAAACAGAGCTTCTCTCCGGTCTCTGAAATTTGTATCAACGAAGAACATGAGCTCCGCCACCCAAAAATAAGCCCTCACGCACCTCGGTCGATGGGAAAAGTAGAAATGTTATGGATGGGTCTCAACAACGCAAACCAAATTTTTCCATTGATAATTGTTGAATTTTTGTTTATCACCGTTTCAATTAAAGAAATATGCAAGTGTACTGATCTGTAGCATCAGGATTCCAGGTTAATTTTTACCAGATAATGAACATCGTAAAAAAAACTATGGTGGCATGAGATGTTTTTCAACATTTTTGCTCCCCTTGAAATTTTATATGATAAAGTAAAAGAAACTACAATTCGTCCTGCAAAAATAAAAAAATACCCTGATATTACTGTCGACAGAGAAAAAAAGTTATGGCTTTTGAAAGAAGAGGAAGAAAAACAAAACAAAATTAAAGTAAAAAAATAGCCTTGGAGTGAAGGTTTTATTTGAAGTAGTTTTGTCAAGATAAAAATACCGTATATACCCGAGTATAAGCCGACCCGAGTATAAGTCGACCCCCCTAATTTTGCAACAAAAAAACTGGGAAAATGTATTGATTCGAGTATAAGCCTAGGATGGAAAATGCAGCAGCTACCAGTACATTTCAAAAATAAAAATAGATACCAATAAAAGTAAAATCAATTGAGACATCAGTAGGTTAAGTGTTTTTGAATATCCATATTGAATCAGGAGCCCCATATAATGCTCCATGCAGTTCTTTATGGTCCCATAGATACCCCATATAATGCTCCATGCAGTTATGGCCCCATAGATGCCCCATATAATGCTCCATGCAGTTCTTTATGGCCCCATAGATGCCCCATATAATGCTCCATGCAGTTATGGCCCCATAGATGCCCCATATAATGCTCCATGCAGTTATGGCCCCATAGATTCCCCATATAATGCTTTATGCATTTATGGCCCCATAGATGCTCCATGCAGTTATGGCCCCATAGATGCTCCATATAATGCTCCATGCAGTTATGGCCCCATATAATGCCCCATGCAGTTATGGCCCCATAGATGTCCAATATAATGCTCCATGCAGTTATGGCCCCATAGATGCTCCATATAATGCTCCATGCAGTTATGGCCCATAGATGCTCCATATAATGCTCCATGCAGTTATGGCCCCAAAGATGCTCCATATAATGCTCCATGCAGTTCTTTATGGCCCCATAGACGCCCCATATAATGCTCCCTGCAGTTATGGCCCCATAGACACTCCATACAGCATTGTGCCACATGTAATGCTGCTGCTGCTGCAATAAGAAAATCACATACTCACCTCTCATCGATGCTCCTCAGCGTCCCGTCTCTCCGCACTGACTGTTCAGCCAGAGGGCGGCGCACACACTAATACATCATCGCGCCCTCTGGCCTGCACAGTCACAGCAAGAGGACGGGAAGAAGGAGCGGCGCCCGGCGGATGGAACGCGGACAGGTGAATATGAAATACTCACCTGCTCCTGGCACTCCTGACGCTGTCCCTGCCTGACCCATAGTACCGCAGCTTCTTCCTGTAATGAGCGGTCTCTGGTACCGCTCATTACAGTAATGAATATGCGGCTCCACCCCTATGGGAGTGGAGTCCATATTCATTACTTTAATGAGCGGTACCACGTGACCGCTGAATAGAGGAAGAGCTGCAGCGCGGGAGACCATGGAACAGGCTGGGACAGCGTTTGGAGCGCCAGGAGCAGGTGAGTATGCGACAGTCCTCTCTCCCCCTCACCCGCCGACCATGACTCGAGTATAAGCCGAGAGGGGCACTTTCAGCCCAAAAATTTGGGCTGAAAAATCTCGGCTTATACTCGAGTATATACGGTAATCGGCTCCCGGTTCGGCATAATGTCGCACAATCTCTTGCATACCCAGCACGACATCTTTGGAACGGTGCCGAAGAGGAAGGTATTTGTTACTTTTAGTTTATCAAAGGGGACTACTTCATTCCCTGATAGTGGACAGTCCCTTTAAAGGATGAATCCCACTCAGGCTACTGTTACCACTTCTCGGTTTCTGTTCACTCGTGTTAAAAATGGAAGCAATAGAAGTCACGGCGGTAAATGGTCTATCACATGATGGAGATCAACTGCGCCCGTCTGACCAATAGCTTGGCATTAGGTGCTGTTTTTTCTGCTGGGAATTGTGCAACCAGCCTAACGGAGGAGGCTCTGACACAAGTGACAAGGACATGTAGGACCCAGCAACAATTACCAGGCAGAGAAACCACAGAGCTCGGTTATATAATGCCCCTCCTGCATTTGTTGGCACTGGCAGCTGGTTTTTCTGTGTGACCTGCTGTGGTTACAAACGAAAGAAGGAAATGCTGGGCGAGCCAAGTGCTGCCGAAACTAAGAAGGAGACTCAGCCCCGCATCAACTTCGTCTTCTCGGCATCAGTCTCGTCCTCTCCGCATCAGCCCTGTCCCAGAGGTCTGACCCCACAGCCTTCATTATTTGTTGTCTTATCTGAAGAACGTCGTATCTGTTTCACCATCACGTGAAAATAACCGTTATCATCTCTGACTTCTTCCTCCAGGAATTAAACGCCGAGTGTAACATTCACATAGAAAATAAAGGCTGTTCAGAGAACATGACCGGTGAGAAGAATCCCGCCATTGTCTTCCAAGTGACGGCAATCTGTCTGAGTCGCCCGGTAATGGATTGTTTGTGTTGATTTTTCGTAGGTCAGCAGCCCAAAAAGGGAAAAGCGAAGGGAAAGGGGAGCGATTCTGAAAAGACAAGGTGACTTTTTTTATTTTATTATTCAATCTTCCCGATTATAACAAAGAATACAATTAGGGAAAGATTAGATTTAATATGCGTCCTCAAAAAAGACAAAAAAAAAGTTGTTCGTCATGTAGCTGTATTATTTATTTTATTTGTAAAATGTCAGTCATCATTATGGAAACTCAACATACCCCATAGGTGCTTGTAATGTAATGGAAATCTTTAATTACTGGTGCAGATAGCCCACTACCTAGCTGAAGGAATTTGTGTCCCGATCTCAGATAATTACTTACACAACTCAGGAACTTCTTTTTCTCCCTCCTCCTCTATGGTCAGAGCATCTACAAGGAGGAGCACCACAAAAATATTTCCTTATACCTAATACTTTCCTTGCTGTTTCCCATTGCTGTCCATGCTTCCACTATTTGTGTGTGTGCAATGTACAGTTAAGTCCATATATATTTGGACAGAGACAACATTTTTCTAATTTTGGTTATAGACATTACCACAATGAATTTTAAACAAAACAATTCAGATGCAGTTGAAGTTCATGCTTTCAGCTTTCATTTGAGAGTATCCACATTAGAATTGGATGAAGGGTTTAGGAGTTTCAGCTCCTTAACATGTGCCATGTTTTAAAGGGACCAAAAGTAATTGGACAGATTAAATAATTTTAAATAAAATGTTCATTTCTAGTACTTGGTTGAAAGTCTGAACTTCAACTGCATCTGAATTGTTGTGTTTAAAATTCATTGTGGTATTGTCTATAACCAAAATTAGAAAAATGTTGTCTCTGTCCAAATATATATGGACCTAACTGTATACATATTTCTATTTTTTTCCCCCTTATTCAGGTTTTCTAATCTGAACACTGAAAAGCAAAAGACCCCATCTCCAGGTCCTTCCCAGGTAGGAAGAAAATACCTTAGAAAACAGTGATTCTGTCAAGAATACAGGAAAGAAATATATCTTGGTACCGTGTTAGCCAGTAGATAGAAAAATATTTAGAATTGAGAGTCCTCAGTGGTTGATACCTTTTAATGGCTAACTGAAAAGATGGTAACAAATTGCAAGCTTTCGAGACTACATACGTCTCTTCATCAGGCAAAGACTAAAACAAATTCTGAAGAATCACATATTTATGCACAACATAGTATAGGAAAAAAAAAAAAAAACAAAGGGAGAGGGGGGGGGGGGGGGGAAACCATCAATAAGCCAGGTGACATGAAGCAGAATTACCATGGGTGATAAACAGTTACGTCCATAAATATTGGGCCAATTCTTAGATAAGGAATGTTTTATTGTCCTGTGATTAGGGTCTGTTGTGATGACCCCACATGGTCTGATGGGCAAGTTCCTTAGTTGTAATTAGTTGATGTAAAAAGACATAAATCCGTGTGACACATTCATTCCTGCATTTAGAGTGTCAAAGGTCGTCATCAGTTTATATTCCCAGACTCTCCTGTCTCTCTGTGCTTTGAAATTACCTTTCAATACAAGTAATTTCATGTCCATAATGTTATGATTTGGGAGACAGAAATGTATTGCCACAGGTAGATCCATTCTTTTTTCTTTTATTGTATGGCGATGAGAGTTCATCCTTGTTCTCAGTTTCTGCCCTGTCTCCCCCACATACAGACCCCCAGTTGGACATTTAGTACAAATAATTAGGTACACCACATTAGAAGTGACGCAGCTGAATGTACCTGGTATCTTGTAGTCCTGATGTGAGTTGGGGATCTTTATCTTGTCCGTGGTCATTATAAATGGACAGGTTTTACATTTTTTCTGTTTGCAAGGAAAAGTACCTGCAGCTGTTGGAGAGGACAAGGAGCTCTTGACAATGATGCTTCTTAGATTTGGGGGCTGCCTAAAACACAGTAGTGGGGGGTCTGGAAAAATGGATTGTAAGCGGGCATCTTTTTGTAGTAAAGGTTGTAATTTCCGTGCAGCTCCCCTTAGCGCCTCCAGATTTGGATTGTAGGTAACTACTAGAGGCACCCGGTTATTTTCTTCTTTAGTTTTGTAATGTAGCAGGTGATTCCTTGATATTCTGGTGGCTCTTGTGATCTGATTTTCAATTGTTCTTGGATGGTAGCCCTGATTCAAAAAGGTCTTTCTGAGGTGACCAAGGTGTTCATCCCTATCCATGGGGTTGGAACATATACGATTGTATCTGATGGCTTGGCTGTAGACAATGGAGTTTTTTATGTGTTTTGGATGGAAACTGTCCCAATTAAGGTATGTTGGACGGTCGATTGGCTTCTGATACAGGGATGTCTCTATTTTATTGTTCTGCAGCTTAATGATGGTGTCCAAAAAGTTAATTTCAGTGCAGGAGTAGTTGAGTGTCAAGTTGATGGTGGGATGAAATTGATTAAACTGTTCATGGAACGACTTTAGCTGTGGCTCAGACTCCGTCCAGATGATTAAAATGTCATCAATGTAGCGGTAGTACGCCAGAGGCCTGATGGGACATGAGGACAAAAAGTCGCTTTCAAGCTTGGCCATGAAAAGATTTGCATACTGTGGGGCCATTTTACTTCCCATTGCTGTGCCAGTCTCCTGTAGACAGATCTTCTTGTCAAACTCAAAGTAATTGTGGGTGAGGATGAATTTTATAAGTTTCACCACAGAATTTGCATCAGTCCCTGTGTTTTCCAGGAAGAATTTGCAGGCATTTAATCCAGCCTGGTGTGGGATATTGGAGTACAAAGATTCCACATCCAAGGTGGCCAGGATGGTTCCTTCTGGTAGAGGACCTATTGCTGATAGTTTATTCAATAGGTCAGTTGTGTCCTGAATGAAGCTGGGTGTATCTTTTACCAGGGGTTTAAGAACACCCTCTACCCATCCAGATACCTGCTCAGTAAGGGTGCCCACACATGAGATAATTGGTCTTCCTGGGTTTCCAGATTTGTGGATTTTGGGAAGCATGTAGAATGTCCCTGTTCTTGGATTATTTGGTATCAGGTCATTGGCTCTTATGGATTCGTCGGGCAGACAAGATACCAACTTGTTTAGTTCCTTGTAATAGTCCTGTGTAGGATCCGACTCCAATTTTTTGTAGTAGCGTGTGTCCATAAGTCGTCTGTTTGCTTCCTTCATGTAGTCTGATGTGTTCATCATGACTATTGCACCTCCCTTGTCAGCAGGTTTGATGATGATTTCTTTGTTGGTTTTCAGAGACTGTATGGCCTTTCTCTCCTGGGCACTGATGTTGGAAGCTTGTGTCCTGTTAGTGTCTATGATGGTGGATTTTATCAAATGTCTGAAGGAGTCTATATATTTATCCAAATGAGGGTTGCGTCCCAGTGGAGGTGTCCAGTCTGACCTCTTCTTTGTTGTTAGGATCCCTTTTCCTTCAGTCCAGGTGGGTTCTGAATCTTCTGTATCATTGAAATATTCCCTCAGGCTCAGTCTCCTGAAAAAATGTTCCATATCACTGCAGAGTTCAGTTTTATCCAGGGCCTTAGTAGGACAAAATGAGAGTCCTCTGGAAAGCACGGACAGCTCCACTTTGTTGGGTTTATAATCTGAGAGATTAATGACAGTTATTTGTGCCTGGAATGGAGTGATTGTCCAAGTTGTCAGGTTTAGGCTTTGTTTTGTATCTGTTTGCATAGAGTCCTGAATTGAGGCGCAATCTGTGCAGTTTCTTTTCCTTGTTATGAATCAGAAAGGTCCGTAGTTTGTTGTAGTATTGTTGTAATTTCTGCTCTGTGTCTGCTGTGTTTTCCTCAGGGTTTCAAATTGCCCTTGGACTTTACTCTTTATGCTGTAGCAGACATGTAAAAGATGATTCCTTAATCTCTCAGAAGTCCTGTGACACAGGTTCTGTGCATAACTACAACTAAGGAACTTGCCCATCAGACCATGTGGGGTCATCACAACAGACCCTAATCACAGGACAATAAAACAATCCTTATCTAAGAATTGGCCCAATATTTATGGACGTAACTGTTTATCACCCATGGTAATTCTGCTTCATGTCACCTGGCTTATCCATGTTTTTTTTTTTTTTTTTCCCCTCTCCCTTTGTTTTTTTTTTTTTTTTTTCCTATACTGTGTTGTGCATAAATATGTGATTCTTCAGAATTTGTTTTAGTCTTTGCCTGATGAAGAGACGTATGTAGTCTCGAAAGCTTGCAATTTAGCTATTAAAAGGTATCAACCACTGAGGACTCTCAATTCTAAATATTTTTCTGTCAAGAATAGGGATTTTTGTGTACTCCCCATAAATCCTTTTCTCCGAGCCACTCATTGGGGGACACAGGACCATGGGTGTTATGCATAACACCCATGGTCCTGTGTCCCCTGATGAGACGAAGGAGAAAGATATATAGTGTGTGTAAAATATATATATTTTACTATATATATATATATATATATATATATATATATATATATGTATATATATGTATATATGTATATATATATATATATATATATATATATATATATATATATATATATATATATATATATATATATATATATAATTTTTTTTTTCCCTTTCTCCTGTTGGATTCCACATGATGGAAAAGTATAGTGTATTGCGCTATTACATAACTGCGGCATATGGACACAATTAGCCTAGTATTTTGAAAGCTTTCCTGGTGTGCATGCTAAACTTAAGAAAATCCTAATTTAAAAAGGAACATATTCCCCAACAATAATGTTGCATGACTATAGCCCTAAGTGCCAGTGCACGGACCTGAAGACGTGAGAGTCTTGTCTCTCTGAACCTATAGAACCAGGTCATATCCTGGGCTGCAGTGACCACATTGACCAAGACATGTACGAACGGGTGAAAGGGGCATATACGATAATCTTCTAATTGTCAGGATGTGTTTTGGCAGCCAAGGTTTTTTGGGGAACCCTTTTCGGTTTGTGCATGATTACTGTTATTTTTTTTTTAAACCCCTTCTCGACATGCATGTAATCGTGCGGGCTCACACGGAGCGCCATCTTGATCGAGTGCAGGTGTCCGCTCTATGTGAGAGCTCACACCCTGCAGTGATTTCCATGATTGGTGCTAGCACTGATCGTGGGTGTTTAACCCCTGTTATGCCGCTGTCAATAGTGACAGCGACCTCATGGAGCATCCCAGAGGGAGGGTGCTCCCATCGCGTTATGCCAATGGTCTCCATTGTGGCAACAGGTCGAAAGAAGACCGCAGGGTCACTCATGGACGGTGGCCTGTCGGCTCATGCCAAGAGCAGGAGCTGACATGCCTCCTTCCCTACATGTCAGATGCTGCTCTTATGCTCTGCATGCAGAAGCATTGCAGATTATTATATCAGTGATTTGTCATTATACAGTAAATGTCCCACCCCGGTACAATGTTAAAAAGTAAAAAAAAAAGTTGATAAAAATTGTAGAAATCTAAAAAAAAAAAAAAAAAAATAATAAAACAAGATAAAGAACAAAAAAAAAAAATATTAATCGAATATATACATTTATTTATGTGCACCTCTGAAAAGAAGTACATCGCCGAACAGAGGCCAGACGGAGTCCAGAGTAGCTCTGCTGCCTCATTATAGTGAATGGATCCCTCGGGGGTTTCTTCTGAATTACGTTACTCAGAGATTGATATGTAAATCCCGATGTAAGAGCTCAGCGTAGAGCAACGGATAAATTTGTTTTCCAAGGCTTTATTGTTTTTTAACAAGTATGAGGAACAGGGGAGGAAAAAGAGGGGAGGGGGGGAGGGGGTAAGGGTGGACAGGAAAAATAAGTGGAGTAAAACAAACAAATCACACAAAGTGCGGAGAGGCAACAATAAGCCTTAATGAAGCAAGGGACGCAGCCCTTGGAACAAACTGTCTAATAACTGTTCGTTATATAAAATATAATGTATAACGTAAACAGGAACAGGAAAAAATGGATTAGGTACATTTTAACTTTTATAGTGCAAGGGTTAAGCCCTTGAGCTAGGCATACTTTGGCTCATGAAAAGCAAGGGTTATGTCCCTTGGACGGACTGTTAATTCTAACGGCAAGATTAGTGCAGAGGCTATATAAGTAGAGAGCTCCCAGGCGAGGCAGAAATGCTATCAGAAAGGAATTAGGTCTGAGGCAGGCGCCATCTTGTGTTACCTTATGGTAGTGAAAGTGAGTTGAGGTAGCAGCAGATATTCAATGAGGAAAAAACTGGTCCCACTTATACCATTTCTGGTAGAACTTGCTAAACTCGTTATTGGATAAAGCGAATTTGAGTTCGAGGTCCCTATGTTGCGACATTAATTTAATTATAATGGTTTCGTTGGGGAGGGTCGTGTTTTTCCAGTGGTATGCTATGGAGTTTTTGTCGACCATGCATAGGTGTAAGATTATTTTTACCAGAGAACTGTCTAGGAGGTGGGTGTCCAATGAGAGGAGAGCTAGTTGGGGAGAAAGGGTGACTGAAGGGCCTGGAAGTTTGGCGATTATCGAGGAGATGTTTGACCAGAAGGTAGTAGCAATGGGGCAGTTCCAGAAAATGTGTAGCAACTCACCCCTGTGTCCGCAATTTCTCCAGCAGAGAGGGGAGATGGACAGGTTTATGTGTGAGAGTCTAGTTGGGGTGTAGTACCATCTGGAACAAGCAACGGATAAATTTGATCCCAAATGTTAGTTAAAAAAAGCTTCAAATCAATCCACAAAAAAGCAAGTCCCCACTCATGTCTGTCATCTGTAGGGAGCTTCCACGTCACTGGTAGCACAAAGACTCTGGAAGCGCTAAATGGCTCCTCGCCCCCCAAAAGAAATTTTCAACTCCTGCACTCCCAAACCCAAATGACCCCCTCCCTTCTGAGCATCAGTGTGCCTAAACCACAGTTAGTGTCCACATGTCATTTCTGTAGTGATGACAGCCCGCCTAATTTACAGGTGCATGTCTCCAGAATCATGAGCTGGTCACTACCACGTCTTGGTCACTACCACGTCTTGGTCGCTACCTCGTCCTGGTCGCTACCTCGTCCTGGTCGCTACCTCGTCCTGGTCGCTACCACGTCCTGGTCGCTACCACGTCCTGGTCACTACCACGTCCTGGTCACTACCACGTCCTGGTCACTACCACGTCCTGGTCACTACCTTGTCCTGGTCACTGTGGTATCTGCGTACTCAGGAGAAATTTTACAACAAATTTTTGGGTCCATTTTTTTCCTGTTACTGTGAAAATAATAAAATTGGGGATAAAAAAATATTTTTGTTTGGAAAATGTTTTTTTTTTTTACCGCTCAGTGTTACAAACTTTTATGAAGCACATGAGGGTTCAAGGTACTTCCCATACATCTAGATAAGTTCTCTGAGGGGTCTATAGTTTCCAAAATGGTGTAGTACAATATGTCATGAAAAAACATTCCCAGAATCAGTGGGAAAAGTTGAAGCGTTCAAGTGTTAGATCCTCCTAAAGTGACAGTGATCTGAATTGTAAAATGTGTCCTGGTCAGGAAGGTGAAAACAGGCTTGGAGTGAAGGGGTTAAGAGCTGTATTTAATGTGGTTCCTCTTGCACTGGCTCTTTTGTGCTGACTGTTTAAAGGGACAGTGCAGAGCCGCTCTTCCAGTTAATCTCTTGTTTTTGTGTGCTGGCCTTGTGAATCTGTACATGGAGGATGTCAGATCGGCCACCTTAATTAGGATTGCCTAATGGTGGCTGCAGGCCATCGTGTTCTGGAGCAGCTTTGGAGCTTTGTATAAGCAAAATGAATCTCTGACTGCTATAAAGATGTATTAAGACGTAAATTGGGGAAGATTGTACGGTCACTATTGTAATAGATTTTATTTATTGGAATAGTAAGGTTACATTTGATATAATTATTTGGATATTTTGCGATTCAGCATATTTTTTTTATCATGTAATAAAGCCTCCTCAGTATATGGAATAATCCCAAATCGTAGAGATGGTTTTGTGTCAGCCATGTGTTCTCTTCCGGGAACACCTATGTAATGGTTGGGCTTCGTACGGGGTCGCTGTGGCTCCCAAGTGTGTTTACAATTGTGTCTTGTAGGTTGATTTGGCCACAATACAAGATACGGTCAAGTCTCTAATACGTGAAGCCTATGAAGCCCTAAACGATAAGCGCTGTCGCAATGCAGAGGGGATATTTTCTAAACTTCTGGACATCCTGAAACAGACTGACCTCCAGGTAAGTCCTGAACTATTGTTCGGCTGCACTCTTCTTCTGGTCCGGCCGCTGGCCAGAAGTTGTAAATTATGGGGAAGTTACTGGTGTGTGCGCCCATCTCCTGCAGTGTTATATGCAGTCATTTATGTCACTGTAATACTTGGGCTTTATAATTTGTACAGAGCAGGAGCGAGCTCTAGTGAGTACTTGGATGCTGCCGCATTCTGCCTCTTTTGGACATCGCCGCTCTCTGCCTTTTTTTTGGGCCACCGCCGCTCTCTGCCTCTTTTGGGCTGCCGCCGCGCTCTGCCTTTTTTTTGGACGCCGCCGCTCTCTGCCTTTTTTTTTTGGACGCCGCCGCGCTCTGCCTCTTTTGGGCGCAGCCACTCTCTGCCTCTTTTGGGCGCTGCCGCTCTGCCTCCTTTTAGGGCGCTGCTGCTCTCGGACTCCTTTTGGGAGCTGCTGCTCTCGGACTCCTTTTTGGGCGCTGCTACTCTCTGCCTCCTTTTTGGGGCACTGACGCTCTCTGCCTCCTTTTGGGGCGCCGACGCTCTCCCTCCTTTTGGGGGCGCCGCCGCTCTCTGCCTCCTTTTGGGGGCGCCGACGCTTTCTGCCTCCCTTTGGGGGCGCTGCTGCTCTCTGCCACCTTTTGGGGGCGCCGCTGCTCTCTACCTCCTTTTCCGGGCACCGCCGCTCTCTGCCTCTCTTTTATGGCGCCACTGCTCTCTGCTTCATTTTTGGGCGTCGTTGCTTTCCGCCTCCTTTTCCGGGCGCTGCCGCTCTCTGCCTATTTTGGCCCCTCGCCGCTCTCTACCTCCTTTTTGAGCGCCGTTGCTTTTCGCCTCCTTTTCCGGGCGCTGCCGCTCTCTGCCTATTTTGGTCTGCCGCCGCTTTGTACCTCCTTTTAGGGGCGCTGACTCTGTCCGCCTCCTTTTCCGGGCGCTGCCGCTCTGCCTATTTTGGCCTGCCGCCGCTTTCTACCTCCTTTTGGGGGCGCTGACTCTTTCCGTCTCCTTTTCCGGGCGTTGCCGCTCTCTGCCTATTTTGGCCTGCCGCCGCTTTCTACCTCCTTTTGGGGACGCTGACTCTATCCGCCTCCTTTTCCGGGCGCCGCCGCTCTCTGCCTATTTTGGCCCTCCGCCGCTCTCTACCTCCTTTTTGGGCGCTGTTGCTTTCCGCCTCCTTTTCCAGGGCGCTGCCACTCTGCTTATTTTGGCCCAACACCGCTTTCTACCTCCTTTTGGGGGCACTGACGCTTTCTGCCTCCTCTTCCGGGCTCTGCCGCTCTCTGCCTATTTTGGCCCACCGCCGCTCTTTGCCTCCTTTTGGGCGCCGTTGCTTTCCGCCTCCTTTTCCGGGCGCCGCCGCTCTCTGCCTCTTGCACAGGTGCTCGACATTGACCTCGTATAGGAGTAATCTGTTTTCTCTTCTCCTCCAGAGCTTACATCTGACAAAGCTGGATTATCTGGTACTGCAGTATGGACATGCGAATGCGCTGCTCGGTATTGGACAGTGTGTGGTAAGCATTTAAAATTTACTTAGATCAGTAAAAAATATAAATCGATATTGTCTTCAACATTAATGTTTTTGTGGCATTTTCACTACAGTTTTTGCTTTTTCTGTACCACCTTAAAAAATGGCGGGGCATGCAGATTCACCATGAAGTTTTCCCTCTACTATCAGGAAGGTGATATATGTTTTTGACTCTGAGTGAGTGATCTGGTTCAATCACGGTCACCTCCACCTATATTGCTAGTATTATCCATGCACCCAGCACACACCATCCTAGTGATGCCCCGCCATTGTTTGTGATGACATCGCACCTTTTATCAGTAATATTTGCGCCATTTACCTCTGAAAGATCCCGGATGTACTGCCAAAGTGACGACCAAGACCGGCGAGGAGAAGAGAGACCAGGTTGGAGCAGGAACCTATTCCTTCACTATGGCAGTTATATATGGCTACTTAATTTAACCATGAGTCAAGTGAACTTTTCTCGCTGTACCGTTAAAAAAAAAAAATTACTAATTTGTTAAATTTTTGCAGGAGCTGGCAAAGGCTGAAAATGAGTTGAAAGAAATTATACAGCATCACTCCAAGGAGAGGTTCAACTGCTTGGCTTTTTATGGAATTGGAAATGTGTATTTTAAGCAAAATCGGTAAGTTTATATGTAAAAAAAATATATATATATTTTTTATTTATAACCTCCTTTCATGTTTTCTGAAAGTTGGAGGAATGTAGGCCCTAAACACAGTGGCCATTTTCCTTTTTTTTTCCCCTCCCCTTCTTCCAAGAGCTGTAACCTTTTTTTTTTCTTAGTTTTCCATCCGCTTGTGTTGCCATTTTCCGAGACCCTTAAAATTTTCATTTTTGGGATATGGCCCTTTTTTTTTATGCCCTGAGCTGTTGTTTTACTGATACCATTTTGGGATATATACAATGTTTTGATCGCCTCTTACTGCATTTAATTTCAGTGTTGCAGCAACAGAAAAGGTAATTCAGGAATTTCTATTTTTTCTTCTCTTGTTATGCTGTTTACCAGTTTGGAGTAATTTATTTAATATTTTGATACATCGGACCTTTACAAACGCAGCAATATCAAATGTGTGGGGTTTTTACCCTAGTTAGTTTATTTTTAATGGGGCATAAAAGGGTGATTTGAACTTGTTTTTCTCCTTCGCCTCATTGGGAGACACAGCACGTGGTGTATGCTGCTGCCACTAGGAGGCTGACATTAAGTTAACACAAAGAGTTATCGCCTCCCCTGCAGTATACACCCTCCTGCTGGCTCTCAGAGAAACCAGTTCTTGCTTATTGTCCATAGGAGGCACACGGGTCTGGTCTTCAGACCGAAAGATCTTTTTTATTATACATTTTTACCAATTTTTACATTTTTCCCAGTGGAATGAAGGGGCGACGGTTTCTTTCAAGGTTCCGATCTCCCCGAACCATCAACAGGCGAGCACGGAGAGTGTCGCCTCTCCGTATCCTCTTCTGTGACGTGGGATGCCAAGCCTGGGTTGAATTTTTTTGGCCACTGGTCCTTTCTAGGGCACCGATCCATGTATACTCTTCCGCAGCCAGGCTGAATGCCATACATTTAGCTCTGTCTAGGGGATTTAATCCCTTGGATGTACAGTGGCCCCTTTTTTGGCGTCCGAGCAGCCCCCATTGCACCACCACTGATGGTACAAGGAGGCGGACGGTCCCTCTCCACCTCCCTACTAAAGGGATGGTGGATTGAGGGTTTTCCCCCTTATCCCTGCACCGTCCAGACCAGCAGCAGCACAGGAGGTCTTGGAGCAAGCTGCCTTACTTGCCACCCGGCAGCTTCTCCGGGTAAGTGCCGGAGCTAGAGGGCTCCTTTCAGGCGGTCTGGGGCGGCACTGGTTAAGGGGGACCCATTTTGACTGCGGAGGCGCGTATTCGGCCCCTCCCTGCCTCGGCGCCGGCCAGCACCGCAAATTTAGTACCCGGCTTCGGCCCTGTAGTAGGCCGCAACCCCTATCTCCGCCCATGCGATGACGCGATATGGAGGCTCTGCCCACCATTCCTGGCGCTTTTCGCTCAGCATGAGAAGCGCCTCTGAAATCTCGGGGGCCATCTTTCTGCCCCCAGACCACTTCAGGACACACTAACTTCCATCAGGAAAGACGGAAAGGTCCCGGCAGCAAGCGTAGGGACCACGCAGTTGGAGAAACGCAGGAGGAGCCGGAACACAGACCTGGGTAAGGGAGCGCTGCATTATACATCTTCCTCCCTACTGTCATCCTCTTTTCTCAGCAGTATCCCTTCTCAGCAGCACCTATTATTATAGGGCCACAACTTCATGTCCCAGCCTAAGGCATCTAAAAAGTCTAACAAGACTATGGCTATATTTTTTATTTCATGCTCCTCCTGCCAGTCTGCTCAGAGTTCGCCACTCTGCAATGCCTGTGACCCCAACTGTGCTCGGGAGCCATTCACTGCCACCGCGCCAAGTGTGCCTAGTCCCCCTGAGTAGGCTTTGTCACTGTCTCAATCCATGGCTTAGCTGGCCAAAGCGATTGAATTCCTAAGTGATCCTTCGGGGGACCGGAGCGTTTGCAGGACTGATGTAGACGGATCCTCCCCAAGCCGGGAGCAGTCCGTTTGCAGGGGCCGAAAGCACTCTAGAAGCCTTCAGGCGCCTAGAAAACGGATCCGTAGCATGTCTCCTGAGCAGGCACTTGCCTTGTCGCCTCAGATCCCTGTTTCTCGCTCTCCCTCTCCAGAGGTCAGTAGCGAACGCGAATCTGAGTGTGAATCTGATGGTACCTTAGATCCGGATTCGCCAGATTTTCAGAAAACAGTGGATTCGCTGATTGAGACTGTCAACCAGGCTTCAAAGTTTGAGGAAGATTCCGGCTCCCCTCCGGATCAAACGGTGTCCTTTAAGAGGACTAAACGCTCTCATAAGGCATTTGCTATTCATCCGGAATTTAGTGCTATAGTTAATAGGCACAGAGAACGACCAGATAAACGCTTCACAGAACAGATGCCTCTTGAAGCAATGTATCCTTTCTCAGCTGATCTGAAAAAAGATTGGGCTGAATCTCCAGTGGTAGATCCCACAGTATGCCGCCTAGCATCCAAAACTCTCCTGTCCGTGCCGGATGGCTCATCCATCAAAAATCCCACGGACAGTCAGATAGAAAGTTTGGCTTGATCTGTCTTTGAAGCCTCCGGTTCGGCTCTCTATCCATCCATTGCTGCAGCATGGGTAGCTAGCTAAGGCTATGGTTTTCTGGTCAGAGACCTTAGCTACTTTACTTCGGAGCAGTAACCTTCCTCCAGAGGCGGCGCACATTGCGGTCGACATCGGCAGGGTAGACAGCCGCCTATTTCTTTAGCCAGGTCTGGCCTTCTGTCGTCTCTGACGAGTGGGTCAGGAATATGATGTCGTCCAGATAAAAGATCGACTTTGCTACGCGTCCCCCTTCACATTTCTTTCCCTCCGGTCCTCCCTCTTCAGAGGCAAGGGCAAGCACTTTCTCCCAGGCCATAGACATATTGCGTCACGATGGTGTCATTGTCTCCGTCCCAGAAAGGGAAAGGTTTCAGGGTTTCTATTCAATCTTTTTGTCATCCCAAAGAAGGACGGAAAGGTAAGACCCATACTAGACTTCAAACTTCTAAACAAGTTTGTCAAGGTCCGTCATTTCCGCATGGAATCTCTGCTCTCAGTTATCACTTCCCTGGAAGAGGGAGAATTCTTTGCCTCAGTAGACATCCGAGACTCTTACTTATTCCGATTTTTCCCCCTCACCAGAGATTCCTGTGCTTCGCCATTCGCAAACTGCATTTTCAATTCACGGCACTGCCCTTCGGCTTCACTACGGCCCCCAGTGTTCACAAAGGTCATGGCGGTTGTCATGTCCATCCTGCACTCTTGGGGCGTGATCGTTCTTCCCTATCTGGATGACCTATTGATCAAGGGTCCATCTTTCCACGACTGCACGGAGTCCGTTCGCATTACTTGCGATACCCTTTCTTGCCTGGGCTGGCTGATAAACTTGAGCAAATCCTCTCCTGTCCCAGCCCAACAGATTTCCTTTCTAGGAATGTACCTGGACCAGTCTTGGGGGTTGGTAATTCTCCCTCCAGACAAGGTCTTAGCCCTTCAACAAGGAGCCTGAGCGCTTCGTCAGTCTTCCCCTTACTCCATCCGGTTTGCAATGAGGGTACTAGGAAAGATGGTGGCCGCAATGGAAGCGGTCCCTTTTGCCCAACTGCACCTTTGTCCCCCTACAACATGCCCTTCTGGCAGTTTGGGACAGAAACCCATTCTCTCTCGACCGCAGGTGCCACTTGTCCCTGCAGGTCAGACAGGCTCTCAGGTGGTGGATGTTGTACTCTTCCCTCAATCTGGGGAAGGCTTTCCCAATGCCAGTCTTTCAGACTGGGGAGCAATCTTCCACCATCACACTGCTCAGGGCCGCTGGTCAATTCAGGAATCGAAGCTACCGATCAACGTTCTGGAGATCCGTGCTATTTGGCTGGCCCTGCAACAGTTGCATCATCTTCTAGCGGGTCACCCCATCCGTATTCAATCAGACAGCGCCACGGCTGTGGCATACATCAATCATCAAGGGGGTACCCGCAGCAGGGCTGCCATGTCAGAGGTAACTCACATCCTTCGATGGACAGAGAACAACCACTCGGTGATCTCAGCAGTGCATATTCCAGGAGTGGAAAACTGGACTGCCGACTTCCTCAGCCGTCAGGGTCTTACCTCGGGGGAGTGGAAGCTCCATCCGGAAGTCTTCAACCAGATTTGTCTTCGCTGGGGGATCCCAGATGTGGACTTCATGGCGTCCAGAGTCCAGACTGAATGCCAAGGTTCTCCAGTTTATAGCGAGGTCTCGAGTTCCGAGAGCTATCAGTGTTGATGCTCTGGTTCTATTGTTGCGCCAATTCTGCCTTCCATACATTTTTCCCCCTCCCCCGTTACTCCCCAGTGTAATCAGGAAGATCAAGGCGGAAGGAGTACCAGTGATTCTGGTCGCTCCCGATTGGCCAGGCCGTGCATGGTTCGCAGAGTTTGTACGCCTCGTCGCCGACATGCCCTGGAGACTGCCGAATCTGCCATATCTGCTCTCCCAGGGCCCGATCTACTACCAGAACTCAGGGACCCTGTGTTTAACGGCGTGGCCGTTGAATCCTGGGTCTTGATCCAGGCTGAGTTTTCTCAACAGGTCATTTCCACTATGGTTAGTGCCCGTAAACCCACATCGGCCCGTATCGATCACCGTACCTGGAAGACATTTTTTGTGTGGTACAATGATCGTGGTCTTTCCTCTCTTGCTTTCTCAGTTCCCACCATTTTAGAGTTCCTACAGGCCAGTCTGGACTCCGGTCTGGCACTCATCTCTCTCAAGGGCCAAATCTCCGCTGTATCGGGTCTTACTTCAAAGACGCATCGCGTCAAAACTCCAGGTGAAGAGCTTTCTTCAGGGGGTGTCGCATGTCGCTCCTCCCTATCGCATTCCTTTAGAGCCTTGGGACCTCAACTTGGTTCTAAGTGATTTTACCACCCTTTGAACCGCTTCAGGAGATTTTGCTGGTTTTTCTGTCCTGGCAGGTTGCCTTCGTTGGGGTGATCACATCAATCAGAAGAATTTCGGAGTTAGCCGCCTTATTCTGCCGGGCGCCTTTCCTTATATTTCCATCAGGACAAGACTGTCCTCAGGCCATAGCCGTCCTTTTTGCCAAAGGTCGTTTCGTCCTTCCATCTCAACGAGGACATTGTTCTTCCGTCCTTTTGTCCGGCCCCTATTGAGAGGGTTAAAAGAGCTCTTCACACTCTGGACCTGGTCCGAGCTCTCCGAAGGTACATCTCAAGGACGGCGTCCTTCAGAAGAACAGATGCTCTGTTCCTTCTCCTGGAAGGTCACAGGAACGGTTTTTCTGCTTCAAAGGCTACAATAGCCAGGTGGATTCGTTCCACCCTCCAGGAGTCATACCGAGTCAAGTCAGCCCATCCCAGTGGGGATCAGAGCACACTCCACTCGGGCGGTGGGGGCTTCTTGGGCCGTTCGGCATCAGGCAATGGCGGAACAGGTCTGTAAAACTGCTACTTGGTCCAGTTTACATATCTTCGCAAGACACTATAATATTCACTCTCAGGCTTCAGCGGATGCGAGTCTGGACAGAAGAATTCTGCAGGCAGAGGTGGCGCACATTTAGGCAGTTGATGCATGAAGCCTAATCCTTTGCGTTTGTTTTCCCACCAAGGGACTGCTTTCGGACATCTCAGGGTCTGTATCCCCCAATGAGGCGAAGGAGAAACAGGGATTTTTGTGTACTCACCTTAAAATCCTTTTCTCTGAGCCACTCATTGGGGGACACAGCACCAACCCTGTTAGCCTCATGGCTTATATGGCTTTTTTCTGTTCTTTAAGTTGACATATTGTACTCTTCTATGTTCTTACTGTTTGTTCCTACTGCTTTTGCACCAAACTGGTTCTCTGGGAGCCAGCACGAGGGTGTATACTGCAGAGGAGGAGCTCACTTTTTTTGGTGTTAACTTAGTGTCAGCCGCATAGTGGCAGCAGCGTACACCCATGGTCTGTGTCCCCCAATGAGTGGCTCTGAGAAAAGGATTTTACGGTGAGTACACAAAAATCCCTGTTTTTTTTTGTTTGTTTTTTTTCTTCCTATTTTTGAAAACGTTTTTTTTTTTTTTTGCTGCATTCAATAGTCCCCTTAGGGGACTTGAGGCTCGATCACCCGATCACTTGTGCTTATGCATAGGTCATGACAACCCATCAAGCCCCGCGATCACGTCATATATATGATTTTATGTCATTCAGCAAAAAGTGCATGTTATATTAGGACAGATATTCCTATGACGCCACTAACTCGGTAGGAGAGACCCGAGTGTCGGACGTATGAAACCGGTCCTAGGGGAAAGGATTAAGCAGCTGCCAGATACCAGGTTCAGCTTACCTCTTACAGCAAATGGGTCGCACTGGTTAAAAGCCAATTTTTTAATTTTCGTAAACATAGGAGAACCTTGTGAATCTAGAAAGCAGATAGTGAGTGAGCGAATATAATGGTGTTACATTTACTATTTTTATCAGATTTTCTGATGCCTTAAATCAGTATATAAAGTCCAAGACCATGGTGAATCATAAAATGGTGCCTGGCGTTTTAACTTGGCCGACCACATCTGTTGTCATTGAAGAAACTAGGACTGAAAAATTACAGGTGGGAGATTCATGTTTTTATTTTTTTTTTTGTATGTTTTCTTTTCCCCTTTAACTTATATTTGCTTATAACCAACCATAGAAAACAACAGTAACTGTTGGGTTTCCTAAATAATTTACTTTAAGGAATGAAATATTCTTCCTGTGTTCTTGCTCTACATCAGGCCTTATTCAGATGTTCAGTGTTTGTTTTTTTGCATATAAGAAAAAAAAATACCTTTTTAATCAGCGTGTCAATTAAATTTTCAAAGTTTTTTTTTGTTTTTAAGGAGAGTCTTTATCTTTATACCGTCCATGTTGCATTAATTCCATACACAGTAAATAATTTCCATACTGCTGCTGTCAAATACACTAAAACAGAAAGATCTCCAATGACCCATGGAGAGAATATGTCAACTGCCCTATTCCTATTTTATTTTCTTCCCATGGACTCTCATAAAACAAACAACATGACTACCGTATATACTCGAGTATAAGCCGACCCCCCTAATTTTGCCACAAAAAACTGGGAAAACTTAATGACTCGAGTATAAGCCTAGGGTGAAAAATGCAGCAGCTACCGGTAAATTTCAAAAGTAAAAATAGATACCAATAAAAGTAAAATTAATTGCGACATCAGTAGTTTAAGTGTTCCATATTGAATCAGGAGCCCCATATAATGCTCCATACAGTTGATGGGCCCCATAAGATGCTCCATATTAAAATATGCCCCATATAATCCTGCATAAAGGGTAATAAGGGCCCCATAAGATGCTCCATAGAGATATTTGCCCCATATAGTGCTGCACAAGCGTTATGGCCCCATACAGATGCTCCGTACAGTCACTTGCCCCATATAGTGCTGCACAAGTGTTATGGCCCCATACAGATGCTCCGCACAGCCACTTGCTCCTTATAGTGTTGCACAAGCGTTATGGCCCCATACAGATGCTCCGCACAGCCACTTGCTCCTTATAGTGTTGCACAAGCGTTATGGCCCCATACAGATGCTCCGCACAGCCACTTGCCCCTTATAGTGCTGCACAAGTGTTATGGCCCCATACAGATGCTCCGCACAGCCACTTGCCCCATATAGTGCCGCACAAGTGTTATGGCCCCATACAGATGCTCCGCACAGCCACTTGCCCCATATAGTGCCGCACAAGTGTTATGGCCCCATACAGATGCTCCGCACAGCCACTTGCCCCATATAGTGCTGCACAAGTGTTATGGCCCCATACAGATGCTCCGCACAGCCACTTGCCCCATTTGCTTTTGCTGCCATAAAAAAAAAATCACATACTCACCTCTCCGTCGCTCAGGACCCCGGCACTTTTACCTGCTCCTCGTGCGGCTCCGTCTTCGGCACTGACGTTCAGCAGAGGGCGCGCACTGACTACGTCACTGCGCCCTCTGACCTGAGCGTCACTGCCAGAGGACGATGAAGAAGGAGCCTCACTGGAACGAGGAGGGGTAAATATCGCGCAGCGCTGTGCTCCCCCTCCCCGTATACTTACCTGCTTTTGGCGCTGTGTCCCTGCTTCTTCCGCGGCGCTGCATCTTCCTGTATTGAGCGGTCACCGTTACCGCTCATACATTAATGAATATGCGGCTTCACCTCTATGGGAGGTGGAGCCGCATATTCATTTCTGTAATGAGTGGGACCATGTGACCGCTCAGTACAGGAAGAAGCTGCAGCGCTGGAAGAAGCAGGGACGTCCAGGGACCGCGCCGGGAGCAGGTGAGTGTAATTACACAGCCCCCGCCCCCCCTTACCTGCCGACCCCCGGGTATGACTCGAGTATAAGCCGAGAGGGGGACTTTCAGCCCAAAAAATTGGGCTGAAAATCTCGGCTTATACTTGAGTATATACGGTACATTATATATAAATAATGTATAATAATTTACATATAATAAATATTATAAATACCGTATTTTCTGGTGTATAAGACGAGTGGGCGTATAAGATGACCCCCAACTTTTCCATATAAAATATGGAGTTTGGGATATACTCGCCGTATAAGACGGGGGTCATCTTATACGCTTGGTGTCGTCTTATATGGCGTGTGCCGTCTGGATGGTTCCCAGGGTCTGGAGGAGAGGAGACTCTTCTTCAGGCCCTGGGATCCATATTAATGTACAAAAAAAAATAAAAAAATATGGATATACTTATCTTCCCATGGCCCCCGGCTCTCAGCGGTGCAAGCGGCGGCTTCCGTTCCCAAGGATGCATTGCACGAAGGACCGGAGATGACGTCGCGGAATATGGATCCCAGGGCCTGAATGAGAGTCTCCTCTCCTCCAGACCCTGGGAACCATCCAGGACCGCTCCCTGCACACGCCGTGCCAGGCGTATAAGACGACCCCCGACTCTTGAGAAGATTTTCAGGGGTTAAAAAGTCGTCTTATATGCCGGAAAATACGGTAATTTAATATTAACTCGAGTATAAGCCAAGATTTTCAGCCCACTTTTTTGGGCTGAAAGTAACCCTCTCGGCTTATACTCGAGTCATACCCACGGGTTGGGAGGGGGAGCGGAGTTGTGTAATACTCACCTGTTCCCAGCGCGGTCCCTGCACATCTGTTCCCCGACGCCAGCAGCTTCTTTCTGTAGTGAGCGGTCACATGGTACCGCTCATTACAGTAATGAATATGGACCCGACTCCACTCCCATAGGGGTGGAGCCGCATATTCATTACTGTAATGAGCGGTACCATGTGACCGCTCACTACAGGAAGAAGGTGCCGGGGAACAGACGTGCATGGGACCGCGCCAGGAGCAGGTGAGTGTATCTCCGTGCGCTAAATTCACCAGTCCCGCGTTCCACCGCAGAGTGTCGCTGCGTCATCCGTGTCCTCTGCAGTGACGCTCCGGTCAGAGGGCGTGATGACGCGATTAGTGCGCGCCACCCTCTGCCTGAACGTCAGTGCAGAGGACGCGGAAGACACAGCGACGCTCTGCGGTGGAACGCGGGACTGGTGAATTTAGCAAGTGCCGGGGGCCTGAGCTGCGAGAGGCGAGTATGTGATATTTTTTTTAGCGCAGCAACAGCATATGGGACAAATATCTCTATGGAGCATCTTATGGGGCCATGTGCAGCATTATATGGGGCAATTATCTGTATGGAGCATCTTATGGGGCCATGTGCAGCATTATATGGGGCAAATATCTCTATAGAGCATCTTATGGGGCCATGTGGAGCATTATACGGGACAAATGTGTCTATGGAGCATCTTATGGGGTCATAATCAACATTTGTGCAGAATTATATGGAGCATCTTATGGGGCCCATCATGAACTGTATAGAGCATTATATGGGGCTCCTAATTCAGTATGGATATTCAAAAACACTGATGTCTCAATTAATTTTACTTTTATTGGTATCTATTTTTATTTTTGAAATTTACCAGTAGCTGCTGCATTTTCCACCCTAGGCTTATACTCGAGTCATTAAGTTTTCCCTGTTTTTGTGGCAAACTTAGGGGTCTCGGCTTATACTCGGGTCGGCTTATACTCAAGTATATACGGTATACTATTATTATTATTAATATATATATATATATATATATACAGTACAGTTATATGAAAAAGTTTGGGCACCCCTATTAATCTTAAGCTTAATGTTTTCTAAAAATAGTTTTTTTTGCAACAGCTATTTCAGTTTCATATATCTAATAACTGTTGGACACAGTAATGTTTCTGCCTTGAAATGAGGTTTATTGTACTAACAGAAAATGTGCAATCTGCATTCAAACAAAATTTGACAGGTGCATAAGTATGGGCACCTCACCAGAAAAGTGACATTAATATTTAGTAGATCTTCCTTTTGCAAAAATAACAGCCTCTAGTCGCTTCCTGTAGCTTTTAATGAGTTCCTGGATCCTGGATGAAGGTATTTTTGACCATTCCTCTTTACAAAACAATTCCAGTTCAGTTAAGTTTGATGAGCGCTGAGCATGGACAGCCCTCTTCAAATGATGCCACAGATGTTCAATGATATTCAGGTCTGGGGACTGGGATGGCCATTCCAGAACAGTGTAATTGTTCCTCTGCATGAATGCCTGAGTAGATTTGGAGCGGTGTTTTGGATCATTGTCTTACTGAAAGATCCATCCCCTGCGTAACTTCAACTTTGTCACTGATTCATGAACATTATTGTCAAGAATCTGCTGATACTGAGAGGAATCCATGCGTCCCTCAACTTTAACAAGATTCCCGGTGCCGGCATTGGCCACACAGCCCCAAAGCATAATGGAACCTCCACCAAATTTTACTGTGGGTAGCAAGTGTTTTTCTTGGAATGCTGTGTTTTTTCTCGGTCCCCCATGACAGCACTACGGAGAGAGGGGATCCGCCCTTCAGGGACAGGAAACCTACAGATACATAAGGGCGGTACCTCTCCCTCGCATCAGTTGGTTTCCTGTCCCTGACGGGGAACCTCTCTTCGGCAGTACCTGCAAAGAAGACGTCGTATCCAAGGACCGGGACCGGGCAGCCGAATTCCGGCAGCGAGGAGGCTCCTGCCGCGGCGTGTCCGGCACCCGAAGCCGCCACCGCTGGGACCGAGGGGTTCTCCAGGGTGTGCGGGGGAGAGGCCGCCGCCGGACTCCGATGGACAAAGGGGCGCTGGTCACCCGGAGCTTCGGTGCAGGCTGCTGCACGCTCTGGGTGAAGAAAGATGGCCGCCGCTCCGGAAATGCGGCATCAACTTCCGGGTCGTCCCCGCGCGCATGCGCGGTAATATCTCCTCTCCCGGGGATGTGCGCAGGACCGGAAATGAGGAAGAACGCCGGGGGAGCGCCGGATTCAAAAAGGGAGATGGTGCACACTTAGTTGTCGCACTATCTCCCTTTCATTATGGAGGACAGCGATTCCCAGCAGCTGCCAGCCAGGCAGCAGCAGCATAAGAAAAATGACCCAAAGAGCTCCAGAAGAAGTGGATCAAGCAGTCGATCCACACAGCGCAGCAGATCTGCTGCAAGGACTAACTCCCCTCCTCAGGAGACTCCACTACCAGATCCCGGCCCTCTTCCAGAACCGGTACCTGCCTTCACATCTGAATGGTGAGTGATCTTCGTGAAAGTATACACTCCTATAATAGGGCTCCCTCTTCTCCCTTACTAGGGTAAGAAGAGCCTGGAGAAAAAGAAAAATAGAGTCTGCCCCACATGTAACAAAGCTTTGCCGGTAACTTGGGGAAAAAAGCTTTGTAAATCCTGTATCCAGCATCTATTGTGTGAAGAAACCCCTGACTTTGCCTCTGAACTTAAAAATATAATTAGATCAGAAGTTCAGAATGCCCTGTTATCCTCCAAAAAAGGGAAGGAAAAGGCGAAGGAGACGGTATATGCTCACTCTGTCCGATCCTCATCTGAGGACGCGGACTCTGATGATTCCAAATCCTCCCTATCTTCCTCTGATGAAGATTCGGGCCGTCACTGTTTCCCATTAGAGGAAGTGGACGCTTTAGTTAAAGTCGTCAGGGCCACCATGGGGGTTGAGGATCCCAGGCCTGATAAAACGGCTCAAGACATCATGTTTGGAGGTCTGACACAAAAAAAGCGGAGAGCTTTTCCGTTAAACTCCAATGTCCAGACTCTAATCAAAAAAGAATGGGAGAAACCAGACAGAAAAAATTCTTCAGTACCCTCGCTGAAAAGAAAATATCCCTTCGATGATGAAGCGTCCACTTCTTGGGACAAGGCACCCAAATTGGACGTGGCAGTAGCCAAAGCTTCAAAAAAATTCGCGCTCCCATTTGAGGATATGGGTACCCTCAAAGACCCCTTAGACAAAAAAGCAGATACCTTTCTCAAAGGGGCTTGGGAATCGGCTGGGGGTAGCCTGAGACCTGCAGTCGCGGCAACCTGCACCTCCAGGTCTTTAATGGTATGGGTTGACCAGTTGGAAAGCCAGATCAAGGACGGATCACCCAGGAATAAATTATTAGACTCAATCCCTGCAATTAGAGCTGCAGCAGCTTTCCTAGCAGACTCCTCAGCGGACTCAGTGCGTCTAACATCCAAAGCCGCTGCCCTCTCCAACGCGGCCAGAAGGACCCTTTGGCTTAAAAGCTGGCCAGGGGATCTCCAAACAAAGTTGAAGCTGTGTTCTATACCTTGCGAGGGAAACTTCTTATTTGGGGAAACCCTGGATGACATCCTCCAGAAAGCGGGTGACAAAAAGAAGGGGTTTCCAAATCTGGGACCAACCCCATTTAAACAGTCCTTTCGGAGTAGAAAATTTTTTCGTCGAAGACCACCTAGAGACCAAAATAAGTGGGAAGAAGGTAGAAGACGAGATAGAGGCTACCTCTTTGGCAACACCTCCCGTGATAAAAAACCCGCCAAATGACATTCTCCCTGCGGTGGGGGGAAGGCTCACCACATTTCTTCCTGCTTGGAAGAAAATTTCCAACAACACCTGGATTCTAAGACTCATACAATCTGGTCTAAAAATAGATTTCCTTTCCCTCCCTCCTCGAAATTATGTTGTGACAAAAATGAGGTCTTCGACGATAGAGCAAGCGGCACTAGAAAAAGAGATTATCTCCCTTCTACAAAAAGCTGTAATTCGGGAGATTTCTCCTCAGGAAATGGGGGACGGGTTTTTCTCCCCTCTCTTTCTGGTACCGAAACCCGACGGGTCCTTTCGGACAATTATAAATTTAAGGAACTTAAACAACTACGTAAGAAATCACAAATTCAAAATGGAGACAATAAAATCCACAATAAAGATTCTCTTTCCAAATTGCTACATGGTTGTGATAGATCTAACCGACGCATATTATCATGTGCCCATCCACGAGCTTTCTCAAAAGTTTCTCAGGATGGCGGTGTCCATAAAAGGGAAAATAAGAAACTTCCAGTACAGGGCCCTTCCGTTTGGGATTTCTATAGCTCCGCGGATATTCACAAAAATAGTAGCGGAGATGATGGCCCACATAAGGGAACAAAACATTATCATAGTTCCCTACCTGGACGATTTTCTTATTGCCAGCGACTCGGCTCAAAGTTGCAGAGAACAGAGAGACCGAGTAATGACTATTCTAACGAACTTGGGTTGGCTCATAAATATAAAAAAGTCGAAGTTGGAACCCTCTCAGGTACAGGAGTTCCTAGGGCTGACGTTAGATTCCCGGGTTCAAGAGTGCCGGCTCCCGGGCCCCAAAAAGGACAAAATACTAGCCATGATAGCACAAACGCTGCAAAACCCCTCCATGACTCTAAGGAGGGCAATGTCCCTATTGGGGTCCCTTTCCTCATGCCTGCCGGCGATACCCTTCGCACAATTCCACACAAGAGAGCTTCAGTGGCACATACTAGAATGGCAGGTAATATTAAAAAACAATCTGGAAAGCAGGGTCACTCTAAATTCCTCTGTTATTCATTCCCTTCTCTGGTGGGGAAAGAGCCAGAATATTTCAAGAGGGATTCCCTGGGTACCCGAAATATCCCGGGTAATAACAACCGATGCAAGTCCCAGGGGGTGGGGAGCCCACATGGGAAACAGAGTGACTCAGGGCAACTGGTCAATTCAGGAACTATCAGCATCCTCGAATCAAAAAGAACTCTGGGCAGTGTATCAGGCTCTCCTATCATTTCTTCCCTACATTCGAGGACATCATGTCCGAATTTTCTCGGACAATATAGTGACAGTAGCCTATATCAATCACCAGGGGGGAACAAGGTCTCAGTTACTGATGAATTCCTCCGCCAAAATTCTCCGCCTGGCGGAAACGAATCTACTCTCCCTTTCCGCACTACATATTCAAGGGTCAAAAAACGAGAAAGCAGACTACCTGAGTCGAACTCAGTTGAGACAAGGCGAATGGTCCCTAAATCAGTCCGTTTACAACCAGATCACGAGAATGTGGGGAACCCCAACAATAGATCTGTTCGCCAATCACAAAAACAAAAAAGTAAACAAATTTTGTTCTCTAAACCCAGAAGGGAATCCCCAGGCTCTGGATGCTTTTCTCATTCCTTGGACACACAAACTAACTTACGCCTTTCCACCAACCATCCTAATTCCGGCGGTCATCCGCAAGGTCAGAGAGGACAAAACAAAGATGATCCTTATTGCCCCATTCTGGCCAAAAAGGACATGGTTTTCCTGGCTAAGGATGCTATCAGTCTCAGACCCATGGGTTCTTCCGAATTTGCCAGACCTGTTACAGCAAGGACCGATCCTCCACCCACAGGAGACGAACTTGCATTTGACAGCCTGGCTTTTGAGCGGGAACTATTAATAAAAAGAGGTTTTTCAGACAACTTGGTTACAACATTATTAAAATGTAGAAAACCTATTACTACCAAAATTTATGGCAAAACATGGAAAAAATTCTTGTCTGTATCTAAAGTCAAAATCCAGGAGGGACCTTCAATTAATAAGATACTTGAGTTCCTACAAAAAGGGCTGGAACAAGGATTAGCGGTTAGTACCCTTAAGGTGCAGATAGCAGCCCTGGGTGCTCTCTATAACCAGAATATAGCAGCCAACCCGTGGATAATAAGATTCGTTAAAGCGGTAACAAGATCAAAACCTGTAGTTACCCAAAAGATGCCCTCATGGGACCTAAACTTAGTCCTTTCAGCATTATCTGGTCCACCATTCGAACCCATAGATGTGATTCCCATAAAAATACTGTCACTAAAAACCATTCTTCTAGTAGCCTTAACATCGGCACGCAGGATAAGCGACATTCAAGCCCTGTCCTCTAACCCCCCTTTCACAAAAATCATGGATGATAGAGTCACTCTAAAACCTGACCCGGCCTATTTGCCAAAAGTGGCAACAAAATTCCATAGGTCACAGGAAATATCCCTGCCGTCCTTCTGCCCGAACCCTAGAAATGAGAAAGAGCAGAACTTCCATAACCTAGACGTCAGAAGATGTCTAGTCCAATACCTAGATTCCACTAGGGAGTATAGGAAGGAAGGCTCTCTCTTTGTCTGTTTTCAGGGTCCCAGAAAAGGATTCCGGGCATCCAAGGGTACCTTGGCAAGGTGGATAAAAGAGGCAATAGCGTTGGCATATTCATCCACGGGGAATGCGATCCCGGACGGTATAAGAGCGCATTCCACAAGAGCAGTAGCTACCTCATGGGCTGAGAGGTCAGAGGTATCAATAGAACAGATCTGTAAGGCGGCCACCTGGTCATCACCGTCGACCTTTTTTAGGCACTATAGATTAAATCTAGCCTCTGTGTCTGACCTGACCTTCGGTCGAAGGGTTCTTGAGGCGGTGGTCCCTCCCTAAGCTTAATCTCTGCAATTCTCTCCGTAGTGCTGTCATGGGGGACCGAGAAAGTCATAGTTACTCACCGATAACGGTGTTTCTCGGAGCCCATGACAGCACTCGCTTATTTCCCTCCCATCACGAGTGTGGTGAGCACCTTTAATCACATATGATTTATATAGTTCATATATTACAATTTAGGCACGGGGTTCCTTTTCTGTTAAGAAATGTTATAATGTGGTATTTTCTCTGTTGTAAACTAACCTGGAGGTCCTCCGATGCTCTGTAAACCAACTGATGCGAGGGAGAGGTACCGCCCTTATGTATCTGTAGGTTTCCTGTCCCTGAAGGGCGGATCCCCTCTCTCCGTAGTGCTGTCATGGGCTCCGAGAAACACCGTTATCGGTGAGTAACTATGACTTTTGCCGCCATGCATAACGCCTTTTTGTATGACCAAACAACTCAATCTTGGTTTCATCAGTCCACAGGACCTTCTTCCAAAAAGAATTTGGCTTCTCCAAATGTGCTTTTGCATACCTCAGCCGACTCTGTTTGTGGCGTGCTTGCAGAAACGGCTTCTTTCGCATCACTCTCCCATACAGCTTCTCCTTGTGCAAAGTGCGTTGTATAGTTGACCGATGCACAGTGACACCATCTGCAGCAAGTTGATGCTGCAGCTCTCTGGAGGTGGTCTGAGGATTGTCCTTGACTGATCTCACCATTCTTCTTCTCTGCCTTTCTGATGTTTTTCTTGGCCTGCCACTTCTGGCCTTAAAGGGAACCTGTCACCTGAATTTGGCGGGACCAGTTTTGGGTCATATGGGCGGGGTTTTCGGGTGTTTGATTCACCCTTTCCTTACCCGCTGGCTGCATGCTGGCCGCAATATTGGATTGAAGTTAATTCTCTGTCCTCCGGAGTACACGCCTGCGCAAGAAAATATTGCCTTACGCAGGCGTGTACTATGGAGGACAGAGAATGAACTTCAATCCAATATTGCAGCCAGCATGCAGCCAGCGGGTAAGGAAAGGGTGAATCAAACACCCGAAAACCCCGCCCATATGACCCAAAACTGGTCCCGCCAAATTCAGGTGACAGGTTCCCTTTAACAAGAACTGTACCTGTGTTCTTCCATTTCCTTACTATGTTCCTCACAGTGGAAATTGACAGGTTAAATCTCTTAGACAGCTTTTTGTATCCTTCCCCTGAACAGCTATGTTGAATAATCTTTGTTTTCAGATCATTTGACAGTTGTTTTGAGGAGCCCATGATGCCACTCTTCAGAGGAGATTCAAACAGGAGAACAACTTGCAAGTGGCCACTTTAAGTAGCTTTTCTCATGATTGCATACACCTGGCTATGAAGTTCAAAGCTCAATGAGGTTACAAAACCAAAAAAAAGTGCTTTAGTAAGTCAGTAAAAAGTAGGTAGGAGTATTTAAAACAAGAAAATGATAAGGGTGCCCATACTTATGCACCTGTCAAATTTTGTTTGAATGCAGATTGCATTTTCTGTTAGTACAATAAACCTCATTTCAAGGCAGAAACATTACTGTGTCCAACAGTTATTAGATATAGGAAACTGAAAGAGCTGTTGCAAAAGAACCAAGTTTTATATAACATTAAGATTAATAGGGGTGCCCAAACTTTTTCATATAACTGTGTATATATATAATATGTATATATACTAGATGGTGGCCCGCATACGCAGCATCAATAGTAAAAAGTTGGTCACACAGGGTTAATGCTGACCATTAACGCTGGCATTAACCCTGTGTGAGCGCTCAGCACTGACTGCAGGGCAGTAAAGCAGCGGCCATTTCGCTGCTAGACTATGGCCGTCACTGATTGGTCGTGGCAAAAGGATCAGCGACTTGGTTTTCCATGACAGACAGAGGTCACGACCAATGAATATCCATGACAGACAGACAGAAGAGACCCCTAGACAATTATATATATATATATATATATATATATATATATATATATATATATATATATATATATGTATAGATAGATTTCTTTTTTTGGGGGGTCACTCAGTGTGGGGGAAAAAAATTACACGTGTGACTAGACTTTTGATTTGTGTGTAATGTCTTGGTCTAACTGCCTGTGAAAATGACTAGGAGGGTTCCTCAAGGATCAGTCCTAGGCCCCCTCCTCTTCTCTTTGTATACTGCCCCTATTGGACAAACAATCAGTAGATTTGGTTTCCAGTACCATCTCTATGCTGACGACACCCAATTATACACCTCTTCTCCTGCTTTCACGCCGACCTTCTTAGAAAACACTAGTGATTGTCTTACCGCTGTCTCTAACATCATGTCCTCCCTCTATCTGAAACTGAACCTGTCAAAAACTGAACTCCTTGTGTTCTCTCCCTTTATTAACCTACCTTTGCCTGACATTGCCATCTCCGTATGTGGTTCCACCATTACTCCCAAGCAACATGCCCGCTGCCTTGGGGTCATACTTGATTCCGAGCATTCATTCACCCCCCACATCCGATCACTGGCTCGCTCTTCTTATCTGCATCTCAAAAACATTTCTAGAATTCACCCTTTTCTTACTTTCGACACTGCAAAAACTTTTAGTGTTTCACTCATTCATTCTCGTCTGGACTATTGTAACTCTCTCTTTATTGGCCTCCCTCTTACCAAACTCTCCCCGCTCCAATCTGTCCTGAATGCTGCTGCCAGGATTATATTCCTCACCAACCGTTACACCGATGCCTCTACCTTGTGCCAGTCATTACACTGGCTACCCATCCACTCCAGAATCCAGTACAAAACTACTACCCTCATCCACAAAGCACTCCATGGCTCAGCACCACCCTACATCTTCTCTCTGGTCTCAGTCTACCACCCTACCCGTGCCCTCCGCTCCGCTAATGACCTCAGGTTAGCATCCTCAATAATCAGAACCTCCCACTCCCGTCTCCAAGACTTTTCACATGCTGCGCCAATTCTTTGGAATGCACTACCCAGGTTAATAAGAATAATCCCCAATCCCCATAGTTTTAAGCGTGCCCTAAAAACGCATTTGTTCAGACTGGCCTACCGCCTCAACGCATTAACCTAACTATCCCTGTGTGGCCCATTAAAAAAAAACAACAAAAAAAACAAAATAAAAAACCTTAAACCATAATCAGGTTCCTCACATCATGTTCTCATACACTTCATCTATTTTGAACTGTGATTTTTGTTACGCTGTAATAAATTTGTAAAGCGCTGCGGAATATGTTGGCGCTATATAAATAAAATTATTATTATCTACTAGGAAAGTGGCTGCCTTTTCTCTGGTGTGGTGTTATCTTTGTTTATTCTTCTTCCTTCAGGTCTTCCTTGATAACTGCATTGAAGAGTGCAAGTTTCCACCAAAACCGGATGCAGTTTGCCGCTATGAGCAGTGTTTAAGTTTGCCGAAAGCTCAGATCTACTTTTCAGACCCGGATTTCAAGGTAGGATAATAAGTAATGAAACGTTTCGCCATTTTTGACCTTTATAACAAATCATTTTTTCAGTTATATTTGTGAGTGGCATTATATTGGTGAACATGTAAGAAACTTTTAACACTTTATGGGAAGATAAGTAACCAAACAGCAATTCTTTCTTTGTTTTGCATTTTTAAGTTTAAAAAGAGGACTTCTGAGACTAATAGTAAAAATCCCTCTCTACTATTTTGTCTCATCAAATAAAGTTTGTTTAAAAAAAAAAAAGAAAAATCACTTTATCGTAGCCTTCATTGGGAGACACATGAAACCGTGGGTGTATGCTGCCGCCGCCAGGATTCTAAGGCCGGGGTCACACTTGCGAGAAACTCGACTCAATACTCAGGACCGGAGTGTTCAGCTGCATCGAAATACATATTGCCGCACGCTCTGGTCCCGGGTATTGAGGCAAGAGGCTCGTGCGAGTTTCTCGCAAGTGTGATCCCGACCTCACTCTAAGAAATGCAACTTAATGAAAAAATTGTCTCTTCCCCAGCAGACTACACCTGACGATAGTGATAGAGCAGTAGAAGCTGAAAAACACAGCAGAAAATCGCCACAAATGCGCCAAATTAGGCAAAAAAAAAAGAGTGCGTGCTGTGTCCCTCAATGAATAGTACAAGAGAGATATTTTACAGTAAGTCCCCCAAAATTCTCTTTTCTCGGGCATTTCATTGAGGGGCACATGAAACCATGGGACGTCCACAAGTAAATCCATCCGGCGGTCACGTGATTGACTGCTGCTTGCAGCACATTTCTGCCCAGACTCGCTTCTGCGCCAAGGCATAAATGTGAACCTTGTAAAATTTGTAGAAGAGTCCAAGTAGCAGCCTTGTAAATCTGCAGAAAAAAAGCCTGATGGCAAACAACCTAGGAGGCCCTGTATTGTTCTGGTGGAGTGAGTCTTAACTCCCATCAAGTCCCATTAAACAGAGCCAGAGCTCAGCCGTGTCTTACAGCCGGCTCCTCCTTTTTTTGTTTTTTGGCCTGGTATTTTTTTTTTATTTTTAGCAAAAAAGTAAATGCAATTCTGCTTGCACAGAATTTCTATACCGATCATTAGTTGTCCCACATATGCTTTGTTGTGGATACATCATCACAAAGCAGCTTTAGCAATAACCAGCACGTTAGTGACGTGGCACATACTGACTTGACCTGTGCACTGCACATGTGCTGGAAGCAGCCGCAGACGGCCATTGTGACCATTCTGAAGAGATAATGGGCCGTAGTATAGGAGATAACAGCCACATCTTACATAATCACACTGTATCCTGTATAATGCAGATGTCTGTGCACATGGTATACCACATAAAGTACACAGTATAACCAATGCCTGGAGTATTGTATACTGTGACTACACACACCAGACGGTTTACACAGGATATGTGACTGGTATAACATCTGATGCCTGTGTTCACACTCCACTACGTTACCCTGACTGCAACGGGAGGAACTGCAGACATTTTAGACAGATCTACAATCCTCATTTTTATTCTTGGATCAGACAATGAATTTTTCTGCATGAGATCTTATAAATGTTCTCCTCCACACCCCGCACACCTACATATGGCCGGTTGAGGAGGTTGGCTAATTTTATGTTAGCAAAGAATGGGTGCAGAGCATAATTCTAATTAATGCCATGTTTTCCCAGAGGAACCTCCTTGTGGATTATTATGACTGCCTTATTTCCGAGCACCGTCATAGACACATTAATCATGACTATGATATATCCATAATTCTTCATATCAAATTTCTGTGCTTTCCCAAGGCCGAAAATGCTGGCGCTTAGAACCACCACATTCTGTCCCACAAACAAGGCCGAAAATCCTGGCTCATAGAACTACCACATTCTGTCCCACAAACAAGGCCGAAAATCCTGGCTCATAGAACCACCACATTCTGTCGCACAAACAAGGCCGAAAATCCTGGCGCTTAGAACCACCACATTCTGTCCCACAAACACAGATACAGTGGGGCAAAAAAGTATTTAGTCAGTCAGCAATAGTGCAAGTTCCACCACTTAAAAAGATGAGAGGCGTCTGTAATTTACATCATAGGTAGACCTCAACTATGGGAGACAAACTGAGAAAAAAAAATCCAGAAAATCACATTGTCTGTTTTTTTATAATTTTATTTGCATTTTATGGTGGAAAATAAGTATTTGGTCAGAAACAAAATTTCATCTCAATACTTTGTAAAATATCCTTTGTTGGCAATGACAGAGGTCAAACGTTTTCTGTAAGTCTTCACAAGGTTGCCACACACTGTTGTTGGTATTTTGGCCCATTCCTCCATGCAGATCTCTTCTAGAGCAGTAATGTTTTTGGCTTTTCGCTTGGCAACACGGACTTTCAACTCCCTCCAAAGGTTTTCTATAGGATTGAGATCTGGAGACTGGCTAGGCTACTCCAGGACCTTGAAATGCTTCTTACGAAGCCACTCCTTCGTTGCCCTGGCGGTGTGCTTTAGATCATTGTCATGTTGAAAGACCCAGCCACATTTCAACTTCAATGCCCTTGCTGATGGAAGGAGGTTTGCACTCAAAATCTCACGATACATGGCCCCATTCATTCTTTCATGTACCCGGATCAGTCGTCCTGGCCCCTTTGCAGAGAAACAGCCCCAAAGCATGATGTTTCCACCACCATGCTTTACAGTAGGTATGGTGTTTGATGGATGCAACGCAGTATTCTTTTTCCTCCAAACATGACAAGTTGTGTTTCTACCAAACAGTTCCAGTTTGGTTTCATCAGACCATAGGACATTCTCCCAAAACTCCTCTGGATCATCCAAATGCTCTCTAGCAAACTTCAGACGGGCCCGGACATGTACTGGCTTAAGCAGTGGGACACGTCTGGCACTGCAGGATCTGAGTCCATGGTGGCGTAGTGTGTTACTTATGGTAGGCCTTGTTACATTGGTCCCAGCTCTCTGCAGTTCATTCACTAGGTCCCCACGCATGGTTCTGGGATTTTTGCTCACCGTTCTTGTGATCATTCTGACCCCACGGGGTGGGATTTTGCGTGGAGCCCCAGATCGAGGGAGATTATCAGTGGTCTTGTATGTCTTCCATTTTCTAATTATTGCTCCCACTGTTGATTTCTTCACTCCAAGCTGGTTGGCTATTGCAGATTCAGTCTTCCCAGCCTGGTGCAGGGCTACAATTTTGTTTCTGGTGTCCTTTGACAGCTCTTTGGTCTTCACCATAGTGGAGTTTGGAGTCAGACTGTTTGAGGGTGTGCACAGGTGTCTTTTTATACTGATAACAAGTATAAACAGGTGCCATTACTACAGGTAATGAGTGGAGGAAAGAGGAGACTCTTAAAGAAGAAGTTACAGGTCTGTGAGAGCCAGAAATCTTGATTGTTTGTTTCTGACCAAATACTTATTTTCCACCATAAACTGCAAATAAAATGATAAAAAAACAGACAATATGATTTTCTGGATTTTTTTTCCTCAGTTTGTCTCCCATAGTTGAGGTCTACCTATGATGTAAATTACAGACGCCTCTCATCTTTTTAAGTGGTGGAACTTGCACTATTGCTGACTGACTAAATACTTTTTTGCCCCACTGTATATCCGTGGATTGTATTGACATCACATTATTAGAAATATTGTATGGAAGTATTGCTTTTCCATTGTGCTATGTGATGTCCCTGGAATGGACTGGAGACGACCAGTCTGCCTTAATGTGCTATTCTTCCCCCTGTATATATTACCATCTCCTTGCTAAGAAAGCATTGATCACCTGTAGACTGGCTGACTCCTCATTCATTTAATTATCACATAAGAGATGCTGCCAGGTGTTCCAGTGATAATTTGGATTATTTTTTGCTCATTGCATTTTACACTGCTCAAAATAATAAAGGGAACACTAAAATCTCACATCCTAGATATCACTGAATGAAATATTCCAGTTGTAAATCTTTATTCATTACATAGTGGAATGTGTTGAGAACAATAAAACCTAAAAATAATCAACGTAAATCACAACTAATATCCCATGGAGGTCTGGAGTTGGAATGATGCTCAAAATCAAAGTGGAAAATGAAGTTACAGGCTGATCCAACTTCAGTGGAAATGCCTCAAGACAAGGAAATTATGCTCCGTAGTGTGTGTGGCCTCCACGTGCCTGTATGACCTCCTTACAACGCCTGGGCATGCTGCTGATGAGGCAGCGGATGGTCTCCTGAGGGATTTCCTCTTAGACCTGGACTAAAGCATCCGCCAACTCCTGGACAGTCTGTGGTGCAACGTGACGTTGGTGGATGGAGCAAGACATGATGTCCCAGATGTGCTCAATCGGATTCAGTTCTGGGGAACGGGCGGGCCAGTCCGTAGCTTCAATGCCTTCATCCTGCAGGAACTGCTGACACACTCCAGCCACATGAGGTCTGGCATTGTCCTGCATTAGGAGGAACCCAGGGCCAACCGCACCAGCATGTGGTCTCACAAGGGGTCTGAGGATCTCATCTCGGTACCTAATGGCAGTCAGGCTGCCTCTAGCGAGTACATGGTGGGCTATGCGGCCCTCCAAAGAAATGCCACCCCACACCATTACTGACCCTCTGCCAAACCGGTCATGCTAAAGGATGTTGCAGGCAGCAGATCGCTCTCCACGGCGTCTCCAGACTCTGTCACATCTGTCACATGTGCTCAGTGTGAACCTGCTTTCATCTGTGAAGAGCACAGGGCGCAAGTGGCGAATTTGCTAATTGTGGTGTTCTGTAGCAAATGCCAAGTGTCCTGCACTGTTGGGCTGTGAGCACAACCCGCATGTGTGGACGTCGGGCACTCAGACCATCCTCATGGAGTCGGTTTCTAACCGTTTGTGCAGACACATGCACATTTGTGTCCTGCTGGAGGTCATTTTGCAGGGCTCTGGCAGTGCTCCTCCTGTTCCTCCTTTCACAAAGGCTGAGTTAGCCGTCCTGCTGCTGGGTTGTTGCCCTCCTACGGCCCCCTCCACGTCTCCTGGTGTACTGGCCTGTCTCCTGGTAGTTCCTCCAGCCTCTGGACACTATGCTGACAGACACAGGAAACCTTCTTGCCACAGCTCGCATTGATGTGCCATCCTGGGGGAGCTGCACTACCTGAGCTACTTGTGTGGGTTGTAGAGTCCGTCTCATGCTACCACGGGTGTGAAAGCACAACCAACATTGTTGGTCTGTGGTCCCCACCTGCAGAACCACTCCTTTATTGAGGGTGTCTTGATAATTGTCAATAATTTCCATCTGTTGTCTAGTCCATTTGCACAACAGCATGTGAAATTGATTGTCAATCAGTGTTGCTTCCTAAGTGGACAGTGTGATTTCACAGAAGTTTGATTTACTTGGAGTTAGATTCTAAGTGTTCCCTTTATTTTTTTGAGCAGTGTATTATTTGATGGTTGCATTCTTCTGTCCTTGCAGGGCTTTATACGCATGGTGTGCTGTCACTTCTGCAGAGTTGATTTTCACGTTTGCTGTTGGAAAAAAATGAAGGCCACGATGTATTCAGATAAGAATGACAAGGTGAGTTAGATTGTCCCTTAACAAATCTCTGCATATCCAGGTAACGCTAATGCACGCTGTACACTTGGTCTATAGTGTACGTTGCACCATTTGGACGACATTTACTGTAAATCATTCTTTTTTTGTGCAGCCCCCCCAAAAAAAAAAAAAAAAAAAAAAAAATCATCATTCTTGCCTTGTGCATCATCTTGTAAAAGTTTGCAGATCGGCAGTCATATCACGCAGCCAGCTTGTCAATTGCATTTTCTTTTCTGTGCAGGATTTCTTAAAATATAGATGTCTCACTCCAGACTGCAAAGGATTCATTTCTCATATTGTAATATTTGACTCCATGGCACAAATAAAATGCGAGGTACGTGGGTTTTGCTTGTTTTTTTTTTAATCCTTCCCACAACTGTTTGCTCAGATTGATTGCTAGCTTTTATATATGTGAAGAGGATTATAGTCAGAGGTCAGCTCCGTTTACATCGCTGTTTGAATGGTTCCGTCAGAGAATCCGGTGTTTTTTAATTATAATTTTGTTGGCAGCTCTATTCTTACCAATCTTAAATCTTTTGGTGGAACTGCAAGGAAATCTGATCACTTGCTACCAAGTTTCTCCACAAACCTCTGAAGGGTCCAAGCAGGGAGACTCTCCTACCAAGGGATTGTCAAACTTGTGGGATCCCTTTTGAGGATTCAATTTTCATTTTTCGTAATATTTAACTTTTTTTTTGTAAAGTTTGAAGATAAAAATGTGAAGAAGAGAGAACCACAGAAGCCAACAGCAAAAAATAAAGTTGCCAGGTAAGGTTTAGCGATATTTGTAAATATAACTGTTCAGTCTCCATTTGCAATGTGTCTACTGGAATGTATTTAATTAGCAACAGATACAGTAAAGCAAATGTAGCAACTAGACTGAGGACTGATCATTAAAGGATCTACTCAGGTTTCCTTAGAATGGAACAAGTGTATGAGATGAGACCAACTGATCACGCATGTTTCCTGGTAGGTATCCGGAGATATGACGTCACTGGCCCCACTCACCTCCTGATGTCGAAGTTAGCGGAGACAGGATACCTCTTCAGGGTCCTTTTAAAAGGCGAAAAGAGATAGCGCCCCCAAACATTCTTCTAGATCCCACTGTCTTTCAACTGTATCTCTGGAGAAGCTGCAGCCTCTTATGTTGTTTGAGGCACCATGCCCCTCTATATTGCTCATGATTACTGCATACATGTCTGTGGCCAACTACTTTTTCTAAAACCTCATCCAGATACCTTCATTTGCACAATGTAATGTTACCATTAATTTGAAATTTTATGTTTCTCTCCCAAGCAACAAAATCAATAAAATAAAGTATGAAAATAAATTTGAGCGCAAGAAAGCTATAGAAGAAGAGCCTGTAGAAAATCCTGATGACAGTAAGAAGCAGCCTGAAGAAGTAGCCTTATGTGAAGCAGCAGGTATGTGACTCCTGATCCCTCACTTCTCCTATTTCTCAGACCTTCACTTCTTTTCTTTTCCAGATCCTTCTCCTCCCTGCCCCCCCCTTTTCTTCTCTTCGCCCTGCCTTTCTCCTCTCTTCACCTTACCCCTTCTCTTCTTTTCTCCCGGCCCCTTCCTTCCTTCTCTTTTCTCCCAGCCCCTTCCTTCCCTCTTCTCCTGGTCCCTTCTCTCTTCTCCCGGCCCCTTCCTTCCTTCTCTCTTTCCCTGCCCCTTCCTTCCTTCTCTCTTTCCCTGCCCCTTCCTTCCTTCTCTCTTCCCCTGCCCCTTCCTTCCTTCTCTCTTCCCCTGCCCCTTCCTTCTCTCTTCCCCTGCCCCTTCCTTCCTTCTCTCTTCCCCTGCCCCTTCCTTCCATCTCTCTTCTCCTGGCCCCTTCCTTCTTTTCCCGGACCTGTCCTTTTCTCTTCTCCCGGACCTGTCCTTCTCTCTTCTCCCAGACCCTTCCGTCCTTCGCTCCCGGACCCTTCCTTCCTTCTCTCCTCTCCCGGACCCTTCCTTCCTTCTCTCTTCCCCTGCCCCTTCCTTCCTTCTTTCTTCCCCTGCCCCTTCCTTTCATCTCTCTTCTCCCGGCCCCTTTCTTCTCTCTTTTCCCGGACCTGTCCTTCTCTCTTCTCCCGGACCCTTCCTTCTCTCTTTTCCCTGACCTGTCCTTCTCCCGGACCCTTCCTTCCTTCTCTCTTCTCCCGGACCCTTCCTTCCTTCTCTCTTCTCCCGGACCCTTCCTTCTCTCTTCTCCCGGACCCTTCCTTCTCTCTTCTGCCGGACCCTTCCTTCCTTCTCTCTTCTCCCGGACCCTTCCTTCCTTCTCTCTTCTCCCGGACCCTTCCTTCTCTCTTCTGCCGGACCCTTCCTTCCTTCTCTCTTCTCCCGGACCCTTCCTTCTCTCTTTTCCCGGACCTGTCCTTCTCTCTTCTCCTGGACCTGTCCTTCTCTCTTCTCCCGGACCCTTCCGTCCTTCGCTCCCAGACCCTTCCTTCCTTCTCTCTTCCCCTGCCCCTTCCTTCTTTCTTCCCCCTGCCCCTTCCTTTCATCTCTCTTCTCCCGGCCCCTTTCTTCTCTCTTTTCCCGGACCTGTCCTTCTCTCTTCTCCCGGACCCTTCCTTCTCTCTTTTCCCTGACCTGTCCTTCTCCCGGACCCTTCCTTCCTTCTCTCTTCTCCCGGACTCTTCCTTCCTTCTCTCTTCTCCCGGACCCTTCCTTCTCTCTTCTGCCGGACCCTTCCTTCCTTCTCTCTTCTCCCGGACCCTTCCTTCCTTCTCACTTCTCCCGGACCCTTCCTTCCTTCTCACTTCTCCCGGACCCTTCCTTCCTTCTCTCTTTTCCTCGCCTCTTTTCTCTTCTCTCCTCACTGCACCTCTCTTTTTCTCTCTGACTAAAACTCCATTTAATCTTCATTTTATTTATTTTTGTCTTCCTCCTTCCAGTGACTAACGGCCGCCGTGTGAAATGGGATCCATTATTGGCGCAAGTATTAAAGAAGGAGGGTCTGATAAAAGATGGATGTCCTGGTTGCTTTCCAAGCTTCTGGGAATCAGTATGTGTTTGGGGGATTATAAGTCCTGAGAAGATGGAGGAGCTGGACAAGAATAGCAGCGCACAGTCCCGTAGTAAAATGAAGAGTTTTCTAATCTATTTATACAAATTAAATGATAGGGTGAAAACCCGAATATTTCTTTATTTGCTGAGCCTGCAAGATGAACATATAACTGTAAATCTGCAGGACTGGCTCTTTATAGTAAATAATAAAGGTAGGTTATGCATCTATTTATTATCTAATAACACAACCTGTGCAAAACTTATCTACACTGTAACTCATATTTTAAGAATTTGCATCTTTTCCTGGTACAGTAGTCTACTAATCTTTTTCTTCTCACCTTCCCTATCAACTACATATCCTGCTTCGTAGAGAAACTGTTTCCTATATAACCCCTCTCTCAATCAGGACAATTTTTACTTTTGATGTGCCAATGGAACAAAAAATTATGTGTGTATATATGTATATCTATCTATCTATCTATCTATATATATATATATATATATATATATATATGTGTGTGTGTGTATATATATATATATATATTATTTTTTTTCTTTTTTTTTCTTTGAAAGATTGCATAAAAAAGGTCATTCTTGATATATTGAGCTCATTTACAGTTGCAGTAATTTTTGCAAAAAAAAAGATTGTTGCTGATTTTTCCCATGATTTTTAAATACATGCATTTTAATATCCCAAAAAATATTTCAAAAATTATATACCGTACATGTTACAAAAGATATAATTTATCATGTGCCTATTTTATTTATTTTTTTATTTTATTTTTTTTAAACTTTTTTGGGGGAATTAAACAAAATAATGGAAGAACACAACCTAAATTGCACACATACATACTGCTTGTATGAATATGGAAATCTGTGACTTACAAAAGTGGTATTCCTTTCTTTTTTTTCCCAAGGTTTGGAAGCAGCGGTAGAATTTCGAGATCGTAATAGAGAGCGTCTGAAAAGCATTAAGCCTGAAAGCGTAATAAGTTTATGGAACGAAACCTATGGGAAGAACATAAACTATATGATGGACGTTTCTGCAGACAATCTGTCGGACTTTCTGTCCAGTATGAGTATAGAAGGTTTCCGCTGTTTCTTATGGCTACTTGAAGATAACAAACATATTGCATCAGAATGCGACCTGGAGAAAGAATTAGATAAATATTTCCAAGAGATGGGTGAGCAGCAATCCTACTTATTATATCTATTAGAAACCGGTTATCGCCATGCAGTATAACATTTTGAGATTCTGATTTATTTTTTTTTTACAATAAATAGCAATCTGCAACAAAATGTTTCCAAGTCACCTCCATGTATTGATTTTTTTGCCAATTGCAGTGAGATTAGCCGACCATTACTGTGGTGTTCTCCCCGTGTTTGTGTGGGTTTCCTCCGGGTTCTCTGGTTTCCTCCCACACTCCAAAGACATACTGATATTGAATCTAGATTGTGAGCCTCAATGGGGACAGCAATGATGATGATGTGTGCAAACTGTAAAGCGCTTCGGAATATGTTAGCGCTATATAAAAATAAAGATTATTAATATTAATGGGCAGATGAAACGTAATCGCCCGACCCTATTGATAAACTGCAGCCAGATGACTCTGAAAAAGGCTTTCTCATGGAGAACACAAGCGTTACCCTGTAAGGGGGAGTTGGGAAAGATGGCTGTTAGCAGAATTATCATTCAGCTGACAGATACAGTGGCATGTAAAAGTTTGGGCACCCCTGGTCAAAATTACTGATATTGTGAGCAGTTAAGCAAGGCAAAGATGAGAAATGATCGCTAAAAGGCCATTTTAGGCAATTTTTTAATATATATTTATCTTTTACAGTTTAAAAATTACAAAAAGGAAAATGGTACCATGCAAAAGTTAGGGCACCCTGCATGGTTAGTACCTAGTAGCTCCCCCTTTTGAAAGTATCACAGCTTGTAAACGCTTTTTGTAGCCATACAAGAGTCTTTCAGTTCTTGTTTGAGGGATTCTCATCCATTATTCCTTGGAGAATTCCTCCAGTTCTGTGAGATTCCTGGGTCGTCTTGCTTCCTCTGCTATTTTGAGGTTTAGCCACAGATTTTCAATGATGATCAGATCCAGGGGACTGTGAGGGTCATTGTAAAACCTTCCGCTTGCGCCTTTTGAGGTTGTCTGTTCTGGATTTTGACTTGTGTTTAGGATCGTTATCCATTTGTAAAGGCCATCCTCTTATCAACTTCAACTTTTTTACAGATTGTGTTATGTTTGCATGAAGAATTTGCAGAAATTTCATTGAACCCATTCTTCCCTCTACCCGTGAAATGTTCCCTGTGCCATTGGCTGCAACGCAACCCCAAATTATGATTGATCAATCTCCATGTTTAATGGGGAGAAATTATGTGCCCTTTTTTCTCCACATACAGTACAGACCAAAAGTTTGGACACACCTAAAGATTTATCTGTATTTTCATGACTATTAAAATTGTACATTCACACTGAAGTCATCAAAACTATGAATTAACACGTGGAATTATATACTTAACAAATAAGTGTGAAACAACTGAAAATATGTCTTATATTCTAGGTTCTTCAAAGTAGCCACCTTTTGCTTTGATGACTGCTTTGCATTCTCTTGCTGAGCTTCAAGAGGTAGTCACCGGTAGGGTTGAGCGAAACGGGTCGTTCATTTTCAAAAGTCGCCGACTTTTGGCAAAGTCGGCGTCTCATGAAACCCAACCCGATCCCTGTGGGGGTCGGCCATGCGGTACGCGATCTTGGCGCCAAAGTCGCGTTTCGTATGACGCGATTAGCTCCATTTTTTCAGCCAGTGAATGAGCGTGGGCAGAGTGATGACATAGGTGTTAGGGGAGTGAACGCCTATCGTCATGTTATCGCTTGTGCGCAGTAGCGATTTGGAATGTGGAAATCAAAATTTTCTGCTCTGGGACGGAGAGAGAGGGGGAGGGAGAGGAATCGGGATCGATCTTCACTGGGTTTCGTGTTTCGGCCGAAACCCGACTTTTCACTGTAGTCGGCCGATTTCACTCGACTCCTTTTAAGACAGTCGGGTTTCACAAAACCCGACTCGACCCTAAAAAACTAAAGGCCGCTCAACCCTAGTCACCGGGAATGGTCTTCCAACAATCTTGAAGAAGTTCCCAGAGATGCTTAGCACTTGTTGGCTTCACTCTGCGGTCCAGCTCACCCCAAACCATCTCGATTGGGTTCAGGTCTGATGACTGGAGGCCAGGTAATCTGGCGTAGCACCCCATCACTCTCCTTCTTGGTCAAATAGCCCTTACACAGCCTGAAGGTGTGTTTGGGGTCATTGTCATGTTGAAAAATAAATGATGGTCGAACTAAACGCAAACCGGATGGAATAGCATGCCGCTGCAAGATGCTGTGGTAGCCATGCTGGTTCAGTATGCCTTCAATTTTGAATAAATCCCCAACAGTGTCACCAGCACAGCACCCCCACACCATCACACCTCCTCCTCCATGCTTCACGGTGGGAACCAGGCACGTAGAGTCCATCCGTTCACCTTTTCTGCGTCACACAAAGACACGGTGGTTGTAACCAAAGATCTCAAATTTGGACTCAGACCAAAGCACAGATTTCCACTTGTCTAATGTCCATTATTTGTGTTCTTTAGCCCAAACAAGTCTCTTCTGCTTGTTGCCTGTCCTTAGCAGTGGTTTCCTAGCAGATATTTTACCATGAAGGCCTGCTGCACAAAGTATTAACAGTTGTTGTAGAGATGTGTCTGCTGCTAGAACTCTGTGTGGCATTGACCTGCTCTCTAATCTGAGCTGCTGTTAACCTGCGATTTCTGAGGCTGGTGACTTGGATAAACTTATCCTCAGAAGCAGAGGTGACTCTTGGTCTTCCTTTCCTGGGGAGGTCCTCATGTGAGCCAGTTTCTTTGTAGCGCTTGATGGTTTTTGCCACTGCACTTGGGGACACTTAAAAAGTTTGCCCAATTTTTCGGACTGACTGACCTTCATTTCTTAAAGTAATGATGGCCACTCATTTTTCTTTACTTAGCTGCTTTTTTCTTGCCACAATACAAATTCTAACAGTCTATTTGTAGGACTATCAGCTGTGTATCCTCCAGACTTCTGCACAACACAACTGATAGTCCCAACCCCATTTATAAGGCAAGAAATCCCACTTATTAAACCTGACAGGGCACACCTGTGAAGTGAAAACCATTCCCGGTGACTACCTCTTGAAGCTCATCAAGAGAATGCCAAGAGTGTGCAAAGCAGTCATCAAAGCAAAAGGTGGCTACTTTGAAGAACCTAGAATATAAGACATAGTTTCAGTTGTTTCACACTTTTTTGATAAGTATATAATTCCACATGTGTTAATTCATAGTTTTGATGCCTTCAGTGTGAATGTACAATTTTCATAGTCATGAAAATGCAGAAAAATCTTTAAATGAGAAGGTGTGTCCAAACTTTTTGTCTGTACTGTATACTTTTGATCATTGTGACCAAAGAGTTCTATTTTAACCTAATCGGTCCACAGGACTTGTTTCCAAAATGCATCAGGCTTGTTTAGATGTTCTTTTGCATAATTCAGATGCTGAATTTTATAGTGAGGGCGCAAGTTAGGTTTTCTTCTGACGACTCTTCTGTGAAGGCCATATTTGTGCTGGTGTCTCTGAACAGTAGAACAATGTGCCACAGCTCCAGAGTCTGCTAAATCTTTCTTGAAGGTCTTTTGCAGACAAGCGGGGGTTCAGCTTTGTCTGTCTAGCAATCCTACAAGCTACTTTCACTGAAAGTTTGCTTGGTCTTCCAGACCTTATCTTGACCTCCACTGTTCCTGATAACTGCCATTTCTTAGGGTACCGTCACACAGTACCATTTTGATCGCTACGACGGTACGATTCGTGACGTTCTAGCGATATCGTTACGATATCGCAGTGTCTGACACGCAGCAGCGATCAGGGATCCTGCTGAGAATCGTACGTCGTAGCAGATCGTATGGAACTTTCTTTCGTCGCTTGATCACCCGCTGACATCGCTGGATCGTTGTGTGTGACAGCGATCCAGCGATGTGTTCGCTTGTAACCAGGGTAAACATCGGGTAACTAAGCGCAGGGCCGCGCTTAGTAATCCGATGTTTACCGTGGTTACCAGCGTAAACGTAAAAAAAACAAACAGTACATACTTACATTCCGGTGTCTGTCCTCCGGCGTCTCAGCTTCTCTCCACTGTGTGAGCGTCTGCCAGCCGGAAAGCGAGCGCAGCGGTGACGTCTGACGTCACCGCTGTGCTTTCCGGCTATGGCGCTTACACAGTGGAGAGAAGCAGAACGCCGGGGACAGACACCGGAATGTAAGTATGTACTGTTTGTTTTTTTTACTTTTACGCTGGTAACTAGGGTAAACATCGGGTTACTAAGCGCGGCCCTGCGCTTAGTTACCCGACGTTTACCCTGGTTACCGGGGACTTCGGCATCGCTCCAGCGCCGTGATTGCAACGTGTGACCGCAGTCTACGACGCTGGAGCGATAATCATACGATCGCTGCGACGTCACGGATCGTGCCGTCGTAGCGATTAAAATGGTACTGTGTGACGGTACCCTTAAGGTACCATTAAGCGACGCTGCAGCGATAGCGACAACGATGCCGATCGCTGCAGCGTCGCTGTTTGATCGCTGGAGAGCTGTCACACAGACCGCTCTCCAGCAACCAACGATGCCGAGGTCCCCGGGTAACCAGGGTAAACATCGGGTTACTAAGCGCAGGGCCGCGCTTAGTAACCCGATGTTAACCCTGGTTACCAGCGTAAAATGTAAAAAAAAAAAACACTACATACTCACATTCACGTCCCCTGCCGTCCGCTTCCTGGACTGACTGAGCGCCGGCCCTAACAGCACATTGGTGACGTCACCGCTGTGCTGTACTTTCACTTTCACTTTACGGCGCTCAGTCAGTGCAGGAAGCAGACGGCAGGGGACGTGAATGTAAGTATGTAGTGTTTGTTTTTTTTACATTTTACACTGGTAACCAGGGTAAACATCGGGTTACTAAGCGCGGCCCTGCGCTTAGTAACCTGATGTTTACCCTGGTTACCAGTGTAAAACATCGCTGGTATCGTTGCTTTTGGTGTCAAACACGACGATATACGCCGGTCTGACGACCAAATAAAGTTCTGAACTTTGTTCAACGACCAGCGATATCACAGCAGGATCCTGATCGCTGCTGCCTGTCAAACTAAACGATATCGCTAGCCAGGACGCTGCAACGTCACGGATCGCTAGCGATATCGTTTAGTGTGACGGTACCTTTAATTACATTTCAAATGGAGGAAAGGCACCTTGAAAACACTTTGCTATCTTCTTATAGCCTTCTCCAGCTTTGTAGTCCTCCACCATTTTCATTTTCAGAACCCATGCCTGCTGTTTTTTGGCATAAGGTTAGAGGAGGCTGGGTTTTTATAAAGCTGGGAAATTTGCATCATCTGGCCTTTCCTAACGTTGAAAGTGAGCAAGCCATAACCCTAACAGGCTAACTAAGGTCTGAAACCTTGGTCAAATTTACCTTCGCACACAAATCTCCAAGGGTGCCCAAACTTTTGCATTTTCTTTTTTGCAACTTTTAAAATAAAAAAAAATAACTATATACTGTATTTTTCGAATTATTACACACTTTTTTTCTCCAAAATTTGGGGAGAAAATGGTGGTGCGCCTTATAATTCGAATATTCCTGATCGGCTGCAATGGAGGGGGGGGATCCCAGGGTCGCTGCTGGCGGAGGCAAAAGTTGGTGCGAGGGCTCTGTCAACAATTTTTGAAAGCCCCGGAGCCCCCGCACTACCATGGTTTACATTACGATGGGCTCTGGGGGTAAATGGATTAAAATTAGTTAGGATTAGGGTTGGGTCTAAATTTAGGGTTGGGGCTAAAGTTAGGGTTGGGGCTAAAGTTAGGGTTAGGGTTGGGGCTAAAGTTATTGATGGGGTTAGGGTTTGGATTACGTTTACGGTTGGGTTACAGGTGTGTCAGGGTTAGGGGTGTGGTTAGGGTTATGGTTGGGGTCTTGGGTTAGGGGTGTGTTGTGGTTAAGGGTGAGTTGGTATTAGGGTTAGGGGTGTGTTCGGGTTAGGGTTGGGATTACGGTTAGGGGTGTGGTTGGGATTAGGGTTAGAGGTGTGTTGGGGATAGGGTTGGAGTTAGAATTGGGGGATTTCCACTGTTTAGGCACATCAGGGGCTCGGCAAACGCAACATAACGTCCGATCTCAATTCCATCCAATTCTGCTTTGAAAAAGTAAAACTATGCTCCTTCCCTTCCGAGCTCTGCTGTGCGCCCAAACAGTAGTTTACCCCCACATATGGGGTGTCAGCGTATTCAGGACAAATTGGACAACAACTTTTGCGGTCCAATTTCTCCTGTTACCCGTGGGAAAATAAAAATTTGGGGGCTAAAAAAATCATTTTTGTGGGAAATTTTTTTTTTATTTTCACGGCTCAGCATTATAAACTTTAGTGAAACACTTGGAGGTTCAAAGTTCTCACAACACATCTAGATAAGTTCCGTAGATGGTCTACTTTCCTAAATGGGGTCACTTGTGGGGTTTCCACTGTTTAGGCACATCAGGGGCTCTCCAAACGCAACATGGCGTCCTATCTTAATTCCAGCCAATCAGAATGAATAAGGTGGTGTTGAACCAAGAAATTACATCACAAAACTTTTTTCTTAAATATCTTTATTGAGCTCAAAAAAGCCTTCATTGCTGTACAGAAACGCGCATTTTTGCCGCAGCGATTTTCCTGCCAAGAGATGCAAAAACCTTGCAGAAATTTGCAAGTAAATACTCAACGTGTGCACATAGCCTTGAGGTGACGATGCCTGCTGAAAATACATGCGTTCTGGCAGATATTAGCGTGAGTGACGTCACTGGCCGTCCGCAACTCTTCAAGTGTTGTTCCGATCTGTTGCATCTTAGTAAGTCATGGCTTGTCCATTACTATATGCAGTCTCTTAACCCCTTAACGACCGCCGATACGCCTTTTAACGGCGGCCGCTAAGGGTACTTAATCCACAGCGCCGTTAATTAACGGCGCTGTGAAAAAAGTGAATAGCGCCCCCCAGAGTCGGATTTTCTCTGGGGTCTCGGTTGCCGAGGGTAGCCGAGACCCCAGAGAACATGATTCGGGGGGTTTTTACCGACCCCCGAGTTGCGATCGCCGGTAATTAACCGTTTACCGGCGGTCGCAACAAAAAAAAAAAAAACGCGATTTGCCGTTTAATTTCTCTGTCCTCCGATGTGATCGCACATCGGAGGACAGAGAAATGTGGTCCCCGATGGCCCCCAATAGCCCCCCAATACTTACCTACCTCCCCCGGTGCTCCTCGTGTCTCCCCATGGGCGCCGCCATCTTTTTTCCGGGAAAAAATGGCGGGCGCACGCGCAGTGCGCCCGCCGCCCGGCACCCGGATGTTCTTTGGGGTCTCGGCTGCCGGGGGTAGCCGAGACCCCAAAGAACATGATCGGGGTCGGTTTGCACCGACCCCTGCTTTGCGATCGCCGGTAATTAACAGTTTACCGGCGACCGCAAAAAAAAAAAAAAAAAAGCGATCAGTTATTTCTCTGTCCTCTGATGTGATCGCACATCAGAGGACAGAGAAATAGGGGGATTCGGGGACCCTATCATACTCACCCGGGGTCCCTGGGTCCTCTTCTGTCTTCTCCTGCCAGCTGGCTTTTTCATCATGGCGGGCGCATGCGCAGTGCGCCCGCCATCTGCTGCCATCTGCCGGCCGGCAGGAGAAGACAAGTTGGGGCTAAAATTAGGGTTAGGGTTAGGGTTAGAGTTAGGGTTAGAGTTAGGGTTAGAGTTAGGGTTAGAGTTAGGGTTAGAGTTAGGGTTAGAGTTAGGGTTAGAGTTAGGGTTAGGGTTAGGGCTAAATTTAGGGCTAGGGTTAGGGTTAGGCTACTTTCACACTAGCGTTTTTTGGCTTCCGTCGCAATGCGTCGTTGGAGAAAAAACGCATCCTGCAAAAGTGCTTGCAGGATGCGTTTTTTCTCCATTGGCTTGCATTAGCGACGGATTGCCACATGTCGCATCCGTCGTGCGACGGATGCGTCGTGCTTCGGCGGACCGTCGACGCAAAAAAAACTACATGTAACTTTTTTGTGCGACGTGTCCGCCATTTCCGACCGCGCATGCGTGGCCGGAACTCCACCCCCGCCTCCCCGCACCTCACAATGGGGCAGCGGATGCGTTGAAAAAACAGCATCCGCTGCACCCGTTGTGCGGCGCTTACAACGCTAGCGTCGGTACGTCGGCCCGACACACTGCGATGGGCCGAGTACGACGCTAGTGTGAAAGTAGCCTTAGGCTTCTTTCACACTTGCGTCAGTACGGGGCGGTCGCAATGCGTCGGCCCGATGTACCGACGCACGTTGTGAAAATTGTGCACAACGTGGGCAGCGGATGCAGTTTTTCAACGCATCCGCTGCCCAGTCTATGTCCTGGGGAGGAGGGGGCAGAGTTACAGCCACGCATCCGCGGAAATGGCGGACGCGACGTACAAAAAAAAGGTTACATTGAACTTTTTTTGTGACGACGGGGGCTAAAGTTATGGTTAGGGTTGGGGCTAAAGTTAGGGTTGGGGCTAAAGTTAGGGTTAGAGTTGGGATTAGGGTTAGGGTTTGGATTAGGGTTGGGATTAGTGTTACGTTTGGGATTAGGGTTGGGATTAGGGTTAGGGTTGGGATTAGGGTTAGGGGTGTGTTGGATTTAGGGTTATGGTTAGGGTTGAGATTAGGGCTGTTTTGGGGTTAGGGTTGTGATTATCGTTAGGGTTGTGATTAGGATTATGGATCGGGTTGAGATTAGGGTTAGGGGTGTGTTGGGGTTAGGGTTGGAGTTAGAATTGGGGGGTTTCCACTGTTTAGGTACATCAGGGGGTCTCCAAACACGACAGCCAATTTTGCGCTAAAAAAGTCAAATGGTACTCCCTCCCTTCTGAGCTCTGCCGTGCGCCCAAACAGTGGTTTACCCCCACATATGGGGCATCAGCGTACTCGGGATAAATTGGACAACAACTTTTGGGGTCCAATTTCTCCTGTTACCCTTGTGAAAATAAAAACTTGGGGGCTAAAAATCTTTTTTGTTGGAAAAAAATATATTTTTTTATTTTCACTACTCTGCATTATAAATTTCTGTGAAGCACTTGAGCTTTCAAAGTTCTCACCACATATCTAGATAAGTTCCTTAGGGGGTCTAGTTTCCAAAATTTGGTCACTTGTGGGGGTTTCTACTGTTTAGGTACATTAGGGGTCTGCAAACGCAACATAACGCCCGCAGACAATTCTATCAAAGTCTGCATTCCAAAATGGCGCTCCTTCCCTTCCGAGCTCTGCCGTGCGCCCAAACAGTGGTTTACCCCCACATATGGGGTACCAGCATACTCAGGACAAATTGGACAACAACTTTTGGGGTCCAATTTCTCTTGTTACCCTTGTGAAAATACAAATTTGGGGGCTAAAAAAATCTTTTTTGTGGGAAAAAAAATATTTTTTATTTTCACTACTCTGCATTATAAACTTCTGTGAAGCACTTGGGCATTCAAAGTTCTCACCACATATCTAGATAAGTTCCTTGGGGGGTCTATTTTCCAAAATGGGGTCACTTGTTGGGGGTTTCTACTGTTTAGGTACATTAGGGGTCTGCAAAGGCAACATAATGCCCGCAGACAATTCTATCAAAGTCTGCATTCCAAAATGGCACTCCTTCCCTTCCGAGCTCTGCCGTGCGCCCAAACAGTGGTTTACCCCCACATATGGGGTACCAGCATACTCAGGACAAATTGGACAACAACTTTTGGGGTCCAATTTCTCTTGTTACCCTTGTGAAAATAAAAACTTGGGGGCTAAAAAATCTTTATTGTTAAAAAATATATATTTTTTATTTTCACGACTCTGCATTATAAACTTCTGTGATGCACTTGGGCATTCAAAGTTCTCACTACACATCTAGATAAGTTCCATGGGGGGTCTAGTTTCCAAAATTGGGTCACTTTTGGGGGGTTTCTGCTGTTTAGGCACATCAGGGGCTCTCCAAACACGACATGGCGTCCGATCTCAATTCCAGTCAATTTTGCATTGAAAAGTCAAATGGCGCTCCTTTGCTTCCGAGCTCAGCCATGCGCCCAAACAGTGGTTTACCCCCACATATGGGGTGTCGGCGTACTCAAGACAAATTGTACAACAGCTTCTGGGGTCCATTTTCTCCTGTTACCCTTGGTAAAATAAAAATTTGGAGGCAAAAAGATCATTTTTGTAGAAAAAATGCGATTTTTTTATTTTCACGGCTCTACGTTATAAACTTCTGTGAAGCACCTGGGGGTTTAAAGTGCTCACCACACATCTAGATAAGTTCCTTAAGGGGTCTAGTTTCCAAAATGGTGTCATATGTGGGGGGTCTCTACTGTTTAGGCACATCAGCGGCTCTCCAAACGTGACATGGCGTCCGATCTCAATTCCAGCCAATTCTACATTGAAAAAGTAAAACGACACTCCTTCTCTTCCAAGCTCTGCGGGGTGCGCCCAAACAGTGGTTTACCCCCATATATGGGGTATCGACGTACTCAGGAGAAATTGCACAACAACTTTTGTGGTCTAATTTCTCCTGTTACCCTTGTGAAAATAAAAATTTGGGGGCAAAAAGATCATTTTTGTAGAAAAAATGAGATTTTTTATTTTCACGGCTCTACGTTATAAACTTCTGTGAAGCACTTGGGGGTTCAAAGTGCTCACCACACATCTAGATAAGTTCCTTAAGGGGTCTAGTTTCCAAAATGGTATCACTTGTGGGGGGTTTCCACTGTTTAGGCACATCAGGGACTCTCCAAACGCGACATGGCATCCGATCTCAATTCCAGCCAATTCTGCATTGAAAAAGTCAAACGGTGCTCCTTCACTTCCAAGCTCTGCGGTGCGCCCAAACAGTGGTTTACCTCCACATATGGGGTATCGACGTACTCAGGAGAAATTGCACAACAACTTTTGTGGTCTAATTTCTCCTGTTACCCTTGTGAAAATAAAAATTTGGGGGCAAAAAGATCATTTTTGTAGAAAAAATGAGATTTTTTATTTTCACGGCTCTACGTTATAAACTTCTGTGAAGCACTTGGGGGTTCAAAGTGCTCACCACACATCTAGATAAGTTCCTTGGGGGGTCTAGTTTCCAAAATGGTGTCACTTGTGGGGGGTTTCCACTGTTTAGGCACATTAGGGGCTCTCCAAACGCGACATGGCGTCCGATCTCAATTCCAGCCAATTCTGCATTGAAACAGTCAAACGGTGCTCCTTCACTTCCAAGCTCTGCGGTGCGCCCAAACAGTGGTTTACCTCCACATATGGGGTATCTGCGTACTCAGGAAAAATTGCACAACAAAATTTGTGGTTAAATTTCTGTTTTTACACTTGTGAAAATTAAAAAAAATGGTTCTGAAGTAAAATGTTTGCAAAAAAAAGTAAAATGTTCATTTTTTTCTTCCACATTGTTTTAGTTCCTGTGAAGTACGTAAAGGGTTAATAAACTTCTTGAATGTGGTTTTGAGCAGCTTGAGGGGTGCAGTTTTTAGAATGGTGTCACACTTGGTTATTTTCTATCATATAGACCCCTCAAAATCACTTCAAAGGTGATGTGGTCCCTAAAAAAAACATGGTGTTGTAAAAATGAGAAATTGCTGGTCAACTTTTAACCCTTATAACTCCCTAACAAAAAAAAAAAATTGTTTCCAAAATTGTGCTGATGTAAAGTAGACATGTGAGAAATGTTATTTATTAACTATTTTTTTGTGACATATCTCTCTGATTTAAGGGCATAAAAATACAAAGTTTGAAAATTGCAAAATTTTAAAAATTTTCGCCATATTTCCATTTTTTTCATAAATAATCGCAAGTAATATCGAAGAAATGTTACCACTAACTTGAAGTACAACATGTCACGAAAAAACAATCTCAGAATCAGCGGGATCCGATAAAGCGTTCCAGAGTTATAACCTCATAAAGTGACACTGGTCAGAATTGTAAAAATTGGCTCGGTCATTAAGTACCAAATTGGCTCTGTCACTAAGGGGTTAATAATCACCCGGGGTCCGACCGATTGTAAATAGGCCCCACACAGTGTTTTTCTTCTATCTATACAGGGTTGTTTCGTTACGCCCTCTGCAGCATACCTCCAGTGAATAGGGTCAGCTGCACGGCTGGGTGATTGTGAGCGCTAACATGCAGAAAAAAACTGTGACAAGCATGCAGCGCTGCAGTCCCAATCATTGGGGAGAAGGGGAGATCCCGGGGCCGGATCACCAGGGTCATTGCTGAAATGAGAATAACCCTATAAAAGTGATTTAAAAAAAAAAATGAGAGTAAATACTTAGTCTGTCAGGATGTAGATTCACAGCGATGAGCTTATCGTTAGGTCACCCCTGTTAATGGAAGCTGCCAACAGGTCCTCCGCTTTATATAAAATATGGATTATTGAAACCGGAGAGAGGTGTAATGCACAGACACGAGGACTGTGGTGTTGCCTAAAATGGATATCCAACTCCGACAATATGTTTCCACTTTATATATTTTCATCAGTTATTTTTTTTACAATCATTTTATCAGTACGGATATCCCCGACTAATGTATGTTTGTAACACCTTTCTTACAGATATACCACGGGGTCAAATTCCCACGCAATCCTTTGAAAAGTACAATGTAAGTTGGTCACTTGTTTGTTCTTTTGATTTTGAAGCCCTGTAATTAGTGATGAGCGAGCATGCTCGTTATTAGAGTTTGCATCAGGTGCTCGGGTACGTACCCAGTATCGCGTGTGATCTAGTGAAATGTTTGCGTCCTCACGCCCGAATGTTACACACCCACGAAACATGTAGGGATTGCCCGTGTATTTCAGGCAATCCTCGCATGTTTTGTGACTGTGCAACAGCCGCGAAACTTGTGGGGATGCGAACATTTCACTCGAGCACCCGTGATACTGGGTACGTACCTGAGCACCTGATGCAAACGCGAGTAACGAGCATGCTCATCATTACCTGTAATTATTACTGAGCAGATCCCTTCATACCCAGCTTGAGATGCTGGTGATTAGCTGTTCCCGCCGATCTTCTGGTTTGCCATGTTTAGCAATGTGAAGATAGTGAGGTATGAGGAGAGGTTAGGGTCTGTGATGGCAAGAGGAGATCAAGGAGAGGGTAGGGACTGTGATATTAAGAGAAGATCCAGAAGAGGGCAGGGTCTGTGATATTAAGAGGAGATCCAGGAGTGGGCAGGGTCAGTGATGGCAGGAGGAGATCCAGGAGAGGGCAGGGTCTGTGATATTAAGAGAACATCCAGAAGAGGGCAGGGTCTGTGATGGCAGGAGGAGATCCAGGAGAGGGCAGAGTCTGTAATGGCAGGAGGAGATCCAGGAGAGGGCAGAGTCTGTGATGGCAGGAGGAGATCCAGGAGAGGGCAGAGTCTGTGATGGCAGGAGGAGATCCAGGAGAGGGCAGAGTCTGTGATGACAGGAGGAGATCCAGGAGAGGGCAGAGTCTGTGATGACAGGAGGAGATCCAGGAGAGGGCAGGGTCTGTGATGGCAGGAGGAGATCCAGGAGAGGGCAGGGTCTGTGATTGCAGGAGGAGATCCAGGAGAGGGCAGGGTCTGTGATGGCAGGAGGAGATCCAGGATAGGGCAGGGTCTGTGATGGCAGGAGGAGATCCAGGAGTGGGCAAGGTCTGTGATGGCAGGAGGAGATCCAGGAGAGGGCATGGTCTATGATTGCAAGAGGAGATCCAGGAGAGGGCAGACTCTGTGCTGACAAGAGAAGATCCAGAAGAGGGCAGGGTCTGTGATGGCAAGAGAAGATCCAGGAGAGGGCAGGGTCTGTGATGGCAAGAGGAGATCCAGGAGAGGGCAGAGTCTGTGATGGTAAAATAATATACAGGAAGAGGGCAGGGTCTGTGATTGTAAAAAAATATACAGGAGAGGGCTGGGTCTGTGATGGCAGGAGGAGATCCAGGAGAGGGCAAGGTCTGTGATATTAAGAGGAGATCCAGAAGAGAGCAGGGTCTGCGATGGCAAGAGGAGATCCAGGAGAGGGTATGGTCTGTGATGGCAAGAGGAGATCCAGGAGAGAGCAGGGTCTGTGATGGCAAGAGGAGATCCAGGAGAGAGCAGGGTCTGTGATGGCAAGAGAAGATCCAGAAGAGGTCAGGGTCTGTGATGGCAAGAGAAGATCCAGAACAGGGCAGGGTCTGTGATGGCAAGAGGAGGTCCAGGAGAGGGCAGAGTCTGTGATGGCAAGAGGAGATCCACAAGAGGGCCGGGTCTGTGATATTAAGAGAAGATCCAGAAGAGGGCAGGGTCTGTGATATTAAGATAAGATCCAGGAGAAAGCAGGGTCTGTGATGGCAAGAGAAGATCCAGAAGAGGGCAGGGTCTATGATGTTAAGAGAAGATCCAGGAGAGGGCAGGGTCTGTGATATTAAGATAAGATCCAGGAGAAAGCAGGGTCTGTGATGGCAAGAGGAGATCCAGAAGGGGGCAGGGTCTGTAATGGCAAGAGAAGATCCAGAAGAGGGCAGGGTCTATGATATTAAGAGAAGATCCAGAACAGGGCAGGGTCTGTTATGGCGAGAGAAGATCCAGGAGAGGGCAGACTCTGTGCTGACAAGAGAAGATCCAGAAGAGGGCAGGGTCTGTGATGGCAAGAGAAGATCCAGGAGAGGGCAGGGTCTGTGATGGCAAGAGGAGATCCAGGAGAGGGCAGAGTCTGTGATGGTAAAATAATATACAGGAAGAGGGCAGGGTCTGTGATTGTAAAAAAATATACAGGAGAGGGCTGGGTCTGTGATGGCAGGAGGAGATCCAGGAGAGGGCAAGGTCTGTGATATTAAGAGGAGATCCAGAAGAGGGCAGGGTCTGCGATGGCAAGAGGAGATCCAGGAGAGGGTATGGTCTGTGATGGCAAGAGGAGATCCAGGAGAGAGCAGGGTCTGTGATGGCAAGAGGAGATCCACAAGAGGGCCGGGTCTGTGATATTAAGAGAAGATCCAGAAGAGGGCAGGGTCTATGATATTAAGAGAAGATCCAGGAGAGGGCAGGGTCTGTGATATTAAGATAAGATCCAGGAGAAAGCAGGGTCTGTGATGGCAAGAGGAGATCCAGAAGGGGGCAGGGTCTGTGATGGCAAGAGAAGATCCAGAAGAGGGCAGGGTCTATGATGTTAAGAGAAGATCCAGGAGAGGGCAGGGTCTGTGATATTAAGATAAGATCCAGGAGAAAGCAGGGTCTGTGATGGCAAGAGGAGATCCAGAAGGGGGCAGGGTCTGTGATGGCAAGAGAAGATCCAGAAGAGGGCAGGGTCTATGATATTAAGAGAAGATCCAGAACAGGGCAGGGTCTGTGATATTAAGAGAAGATCCAGAAGAGGGCAGGGTCTGTGATATTAAGAGAAGATCCAGAACAGGGCAGGGTCTGTGATATTAAGAGAAGATCCAGAAGAGGGCAGGGTCTGTGATGGCAGGAGGAGATCCAGGAGAGGGCAGGGTCTGTGATGGCAGGAGGAGATCCAGGATAGGGCAGGGTCTGTGATGGCAGGAGGAGATCCAGGAGAGGGCAGAGTCTGTAATGGCAGGAGGAGATCCAGGAGAAGGCAGAGTCTGTAATGGCAGGAGGAGATCCAGGGGAGGGCAGGGTCTGTGATGGCAGGAGGAGATCCAGGAGAGGGCAGGGTCTGTGATGGCAGGAGGAGATCCAGGAGAGGGCAGGGTCTGTGATGGCAGGAGGAGATCCAGGAGAGGGCAGAGTCTGTGATGGCAGGAGGAGATCCAGGAGAGGGCAGGGTCTGTGATGGCAGGAGGAGATCCAGGAGAGGGCAGGGTCTGTGATGACAGGAGGAGATCCAGGATAGGGCAGGGTCTGTGATGGCAGGAGGAGATCCAGGATAGGGCAGGGTCTGTGATGGCAGGAGGAGATCCAGGAGAGGGCAGGGTCTGTGATGGCAGGAGGAGATCCAGGAGAGGGCAGAGTCTGTAATGGCAGGAGGAGATCCAGGAGAGGGCAGAGTCTGTAATGGCAGGAGGAGATCCAGGAGAGGGCAGGGTCTGTGATGGCAGGAGGAGATCCAGGAGAGGGCAGGGTCTGTGATGGCAGGAGGAGATCCAGGATAGGGCAGGGTCTGTGATGGCAGGAGGAGATCCAGGAGAGGGCAGGGTCTGTGATGGCAGGAGGAGATCCAGGAGAGGGCAGGGTCTGTGATGGCAGGAGGAGATCCAGGAGAGGGCAGGGTCTGTGATGGCAGGAGGAGATCCAGGATAGGGCAGGGTCTGTGATGGCAGGAGGAGATCCAGGAGAGGGCAGAGTCTGTAATGGCAGGAGGAGATCCAGGAGAGGGCAGGGTCTGTGATGGCAGGAGGAGATCCAGGAGAGGGCAGGGTCTGTGATGGCAGGAGGAGATCCAGGAGAGGGCAGGGTCTGTGATGGCAGGAGGAGATCCAGGAGAGGGCAGAGTCTGTAATGGCAGGAGGAGATCCAGGAGAGGGCAGGGTCTGTGATGGCAGGAGGAGATCCAGGAGAGGGCAGGGTCTGTGATGGCAGGAGGAGATCCAGGAGAGGGCAGGGTCTGTGATGGCAGGAGGAGATCCAGGATAGGGCAGGGTCTGTGATGGCAGGAGGAGATCCAGGAGAGGGCAGAGTCTGTAATGGCAGGAGGAGATCCAGGAGAGGGCAGGGTCTGTGATGGCAGGAGGAGATCCAGGAGAGGGCAGGGTCTGTGATGGCAGGAGGAGATCCAGGAGAGGGCAGGGTCTGTGATGGCAGGAGGAGATCCAGGAGAGGGCAGGGTCTGTGATGGCAGGAGGAGATCCAGGAGAGGGCAGAGTCTGTAATGGCAGGAGGAGATCCAGGAGAGGGCAGGGTCTGTGATGGCAGGAGGAGATCCAGGAGAGGGCAGAGTCTGTAATGGCAGGAGGAGATCCAGGAGAGGGCAGGGTCTGTGATGGCAGGAGGAGATCCAGGAGAGGGCAGGGTCTGTGATGGCAGGAGGAGATCCAGGATAGGGCAGGGTCTGTGATGGCAGGAGGAGATCCAGGAGAGGGCAGGGTCTGTGATGGCAGGAGGAGATCCAGGATAGGGCAGGGTCTGTGATGGCAGGAGGAGATCCAGGAGAGGGCAGAGTCTGTAATGGCAGGAGGAGATCCAGGAGAGGGCAGGGTCTGTGATGGCAGGAGGAGATCCAGGAGAGGGCAGGGTCTGTGATGGCAGGAGGAGATCCAGGAGAGGGCAGGGTCTGTGATGGCAGGAGGAGATCCAGGAGAGGGCAGGGTCTGTGATGGCAGGAGGAGATCCAGGAGAGGGCAGAGTCTGTAATGGCAGGAGGAGATCCAGGAGAGGGCAGGGTCTGTGATGGCAGGAGGAGATCCAGGAGAGGGCAGGGTCTGTGATGGCAGGAGGAGATCCAGGAGAGCGCAGAGTCTGTAATGGCAGGAGGAGATCCAGGAGAGGGCAGAGTCTGTAATGGCAGGAGGAGATCCAGGAGAGGGCAGGGTCTGTGATGGCAGGAGGAGATCCAGGAGAGGGCAGGGTCTGTGATGGCAGGAGGAGATCCAGGAGAGGGCAGAGTCTGTAATGGCAGGAGGAGATCCAGGAGAGGGCAGGGTCTGTGATGGCAGGAGGAGATCCAGGATAGGGCAGGGTCTGTGATGGCAGGAGGAGATCCAGGAGAGGGCAGAGTCTGTAATGGCAGGAGGAGATCCAGGAGAGGGCAGGGTCTGTGATGGCAGGAGGAGATCCAGGAGAGGGCAGGGTCTGTGATGGCAGGAGGAGATCCAGGAGAGGGCAGGGTCTGTGATGGCAGGAGGAGATCCAGGAGAGGGCAGGGTCTGTGATGGCAGGAGGAGATCCAGGAGAGGGCAGGGTCTGTGATGGCAGGAGGAGATCCAGGATAGGGCAGGGTCTGTGATGGCAGGAGGAGATCCAGGAGAGCGCAGAGTCTGTAATGGCAGGAGGAGATCCAGGAGAGGGCAGAGTCTGTAATGGCAGGAGGAGATCCAGGAGAGGGCAGGGTCTGTGATGGCAGGAGGAGATCCAGGAGAGGGCAGGGTCTGTGATGGCAGGAGAAGATCCAGGAGAGGGCAGGGTCTGTGATGGCAGGAGGAGATCCAGGAGAGGGCAGGGTCTGTGATGGCAGGAGGAGATCCAGGATAGGGCAGGGTCTGTGATGGCAGGAGGAGATCCAGGAGAGCGCAGAGTCTGTAATGGCAGGAGGAGATCCAGGAGAGGGCAGAGTCTGTAATGGCAGGAGGAGATCCAGGAGAGGGCAGGGTCTGTGATGGCAGGAGGAGATCCAGGAGAGGGCAGGGTCTGTGATGGCAGGAGGAGATCCAGGAGAGGGCAGGGTCTGTGATGGCAGGAGAAGATCCAGGAGAGGGCAGGGTCTGTGATGGCAGGAGGAGATCCAGGATAGGGCAGGGTCTGTGATGGCAGGAGGAGATCCAGGAGAGGGCAGGGTCTGTTCATGTTCCAGGAGTTTGGAGTGCACTGGAACAGTGATCTGGGTCGATAGGTGGATGTAGAGGTCTGGTCCAGGGATGGTTTCTGTTTTTCAGGATAGGTGTGATTGTGGTAAGTTTAAAACAGACACTAAAATAACAGGTTGATCATCTAGAATTCAGAATAGACCCATCTCTGCCTTATAGTTTTACAGAAACTTTCGCCACTTTTGATCTATTGACTGCTCTTCACCACAATCTTTAAATTATGACACAATACAAGATAAGGTGCGAAATAAAAAGCTCTGTATGTGTATTTTGTGTATGTGTGTAATGCTCCGATACTACACCTATATTTCTGCCTCGGCTGTAAGCTCATGTACAGGTCTGACCGAGGGATGTCAAATAGCATGTAATCAAAATAAATAACTATATTTACCAATATATCAGCGTGTGAGAACCTCACTGAATGCATAGTACCTCGGTGTAATATACTAGTATGATGATGTACTGTCCTCTATATTTACCGTAATATTCCCACGACTGTGGATTGCAAGCTTACAACTCCTTCTCTTTCCGATAGAATATATGTATGAACCTTAAGACTAAACACAAAAAAAAGAAACGGAATCAAGCAGTAAAGGTAAATTTCTCTGTTATTTTCATCCATGACTGCTCATATATTGCATTGTCATATCCTCGTTATCTTCCTATACTTACTGATCACTGGCGTCATCCATGTCTCTTCTTCACGTCTTGATCACAGTTCTGATTAACTGGCTGTGTGGAGCAGAAATCCTTTTCTTAAAGGGAATATGTCGCTAGGTTTATTAGTTACCCAATCTGAGAGCAGGATTATGTAGAGAGAGACCCTGATTCCAGCACTGCATCACTTACTGGGCTGCTTGCTGCAGTTTTGCTAAAATCAGGGTTATTTGCTGCAGATCTAGCAGCTCTCTGAATGCTGAGGCCTGTATAACCCCACCGCTGTTTGGCAGCTTTCTGTGTACACTGTGCAGAGGCAGAAAGCTGCCAATCAGAGTTGTGGGGGATCGTTATACAGAGCTCACAAATATGGAGGGCTACTAGGCCGGTAGTGATAATAACCTGCTGATAAAACAGTGAGTATATCTGATCAAACTCGCAAATGCAAGTCTATGAAGCCATGAAAAAATTGAACTCTGATGTCATCTGTCTTTTTTATGGATTGTTTGATAAAAGAAACTTTAGAAACATCAATACTCAGAGGAAGAGAAGGGTCCTGACCCATCACCACCATCACCTGTACTCCAGAGAAGTACGTCCTGATGTCAGTGCGGGTTAATAGACTAGGGAAAAAGCCGGGGATTGGAAGCTTTTTTTATTAGCACAGCTTCAGCTTTCCGTAAAAATAATTTCTATCAATGTTCAGTTTAAAATCTATTTCCCTCTCTTCCATTTTGCTTTTCAGCCCATGTACAAGTTGTCAGGAGCCGTCAGCACTAGATCACAGGACGAGGATATTTTTACTGAAGAAAACACCTTGTGAGTCTGTCCCCTGTACTGTGTCCAGTCCGTATGGGTTTCTACAATGTCTGTCGTTATTTTCTTGGAAGTCGGATTTTCAAATCATTTCTGCCCGTCACCATCTTAGGTTATTGTAAAATCTTATAACTGTATTTTTATTTTTTATTTTCCAGAAGCCTTTTGGATCCCAATGAACCGTTTTTGGTTCCCGAGTCGCTACGCGGTGACTTGGACGAGTTCGATGCTCTGTATGAATTTGCTTTATTTGACCAAAGTGACCAGGAGGTGGTAGTTGATTCCACGGAGCCTATCCGGGAAACCCTCTATGAGTAAGTGGGGTTGTTTAAATTGTCAGCAAACTTTTTAATATATCTTATCAGAAATTATGCTTCTTTCTCCACCTATGAGCCACTTCTCCCACCCAATGACCTCATTCACTGACCTGCTCAGTACAGATTTATAACGACCCCTATGCTGCTACTTCTGAAAACATATTGCGTAGAGGTAGGAGAGCAGGAATCCCTCATGTCGGTGTCTGCCGTGAATGTTGGACATCATACCAGCTATTAAAAACTGGTGGAAAATGTGGGTTAACGGGTCATAAAATGACCGGAATTAATACATTATTCTTATCCCAATGCTAACATTGGCTTTGTAGCTTGGCCTTCTAGGGAGTATTTAATGAGAAAATGACGGACGATGGTCCCAATTCATCAAAGCTTTTTATGTATTCTTGTGTAAAAAGCATTGGAAAGTCGTATAATTTTGACGCTTAAATTTTGTGACTTGCAGTTCTCACATCATTTTCACCCAGCTCCAATAAATTGATATATCTGACCCTATTTTTCCCCCCTTTTTATGTTTTTTTTTATCAGTTTTTAATCTGATCACTGGGACTACTAATAGGATAACATTTCCTGTTTGTGGTTTTTTCTATTCTCCGCAGTCATCACATTATCATTACAGGCAGAATTACAATGACTGATAACGCCTCTATATACAGTAGATAACACAGGATCCACCATTCACAATAGGTGATGTCACAGCTCACCTCCTCCTCCTGTACAATGACTGATAACACCTCTATATACAGTAGATAACACAGGATCCACCATTCACAATAGGTGATGTCACAGCTCACCTCGTCCTCCTGTACAATGACTGATATCACCTCTATATACAGTAGATAACACAGGATCCACCATTCACAATAGGTGATGTCACAGCTCACCTCCTCCTCCTGTACAATGACTGATAACACCTCTATATACAGTAGATAACACGGGATCCACCATTCACAATAGATGATGTCACAGCTCACCTCCTCCTCCTGTACAATGACTGATAACACCTCTATATACAGTAGATAACACGGGATCCACCATTCACAATAGATGATGTCACAGCTCACCTCCTCCTCCTGTACAATGACTGATAACACCTCTATATACAGTAGATAACACAGGATCCACCATTCACAATAGGTGATGTCACAGCTCACCTCCTCCTCCTGTACAATGACTGACAGCACCTCTATATACAGTAGATAACACAGGATCCACCATTCACAATAGGTGATATCAAAGCTCACCTCCTCCTCCTGTACAATGAAAGGCAGTGAACAGCACTCCATAGGTTCTGGTATTCTTTGTAGCTGCTGATGGCCATTTTCATGAATTGTTACCCCCAGAATAGTTTGCTTGAACTGACTCCCTAACCTTTTTGTTATCTTGTTCAAGTTCTAAAAATATAAATGCCTTTAAAGGGAACTTGCTTTCTCTGGGTAGTTGGAGCAGCCAGTGCTCGCATGCCTCTTTTATGGGTTGGTGGATGATCTGGGTTGTGCAGGCTCGTCTGCTTAGGAAACATCAGACCGATTTCCTGTCGTCTTTGGTTGGAAAAGTGTCCGTTCTCCTTTGTTACCTCTACTCAGCTCATTGTCTTTTTCTTGCAGGTACTTCGCTCAGATTTTAGATGAGCACGGTCCTTTGAAACCTGACGATGAACGTCTGATAGGACAATATAAAGATTTCCCGGAAGAAACCCACAGGATGGTGGAAGCGGCCGGCGGTCTTAAAAATTTTCTTTTGCAGTCTTACGAATTTACCATAGTAGAAGACATGATTGCTCTGTCCGTTAACTACAATCTTGCGTTCACAGCATTCCGGGAGAATTATCTGCTAAATCCCACAGCGGAGGAATTCAAGCCTTCCTATTCTAGCCTTGTATGTGATAACATAGACTCTTATTATGCTACTGACCACCTGGATTATATGTCCAGTGACTCCAGTGCCACCGAGTGTAGCGAGCGTCCTGCCCTTTATAATGACTTGGATCGAAATTATCAGAAATTCGCTGAACCGTTTAACAACGCTCGCCTCGGGACGTTATCCGATTCGGAGTTGGACCTGATTGACACTGACTCTTTTGACCACCATGTCCTAGACGAAGAGTTGGATGAAGTAGGTAGCTTTTCTAGTAATGGATCTGGATCATCTAGTATAGAAGATGATTGTGATGATGATGATGAGGATGCTACAGCTCCTGAGATTAATAGTGATTTCAGCCAAGATAAATCCTATACAGAAGAATCAGACCAAAGCAATCACATCGTCTCATCCAAGAGTGAAACACAGCCTAAAAATATACAGACTGCTATAGTGTCGGTGCAGGTAAGAGGATGAAACCTTTGCTATATATATATATATATATATATATATATATATATATATATATATATATATATATATATATATACATATATACATATATATTTTTTTATAATTAGGGCAAACATTTGCTTTAAAGGAGCAGAACGGTTAAAGCTCAAGGGCTATTCCTGCACCCCTATAAATGACTCATAGTACCCCATTACTAAAATCAATGCGGCTGTAAGTATGCTCAGCCAAACTGCTGACAGACCTGACACGAGCATGTAATAAGTGCCGTGTTAGTAAACCTAAGGTACCAGATAAATATAATAACCAGGGCTGTGGAGCCCATTTTGGTGGAGTTGGAGTCAGTCATGGAAATCGAGGATTCGGAGTCGGAGGTTTGGCTCACCGACTCCACTGCCCTGATAATAACGCAACTAGACAAAAAATGTTTCAGTATACTTACCGGAAAGATTCTGGTACCAATCCGTTTTTTGTTTTTTTTTCGGCACAAGCACGCAATGGAGATGCGCATTGTCCTCTGTAAAAATCAGGTCCAATGGAGCTGATGGCGAATGATGGAACAAAAGCCAACAACAGTGGTGGTATAACCCCCCAAATATGTCAATGTCTCAATAATTTGCGATGTGGCCTTGAGCATCAATTATAGCTGGACAACGACGTCTCACGTTGTTCGCAAGTATTGTTTGCGGAGACATGGCATCCCATTCTTCTTGAAGGTGTCCCTCAGTTCATTGAGATTCTGGGGTACAGAGTTACGAGTCTCTACACGGCGACTCAGTTGATTCCACAAGTTTTCTATGGGATTCGGGCCCGGAGAAAAAGTGCAGGCCCCTCCATTTGAGGTCCCCTCGGTCTTCAGCAGCTATTGTGCGACCATGATGAGCTGGAGCACTGTCATCCATGAAGACCTGAGGCCTGTGGTGTTCATGACTGGAGGAATGATGTTGTTCAAGTAGTAGGGGCTTGTCACAAAGTGTAGGGCAGTTCTGTATTGACCAGACCACCTGCCCACACTGTAACACCACCAAAGGCCCACCTGGTGATGACCGTGGCTGATGCATTGCGCTCTCCTTGACATGTTGGTGGTCATCATTTCTGCTCAAAATGAATGGACTTTCATCAGTGAACAGCACTGAGGCCCACTGGTCCCTTGTCCCAGCGTAGATGCTGCCTGACCCATGCAAGGTGATGACGCCTGTGCCTGGTGATGTGGTCCGGTACCCTTGTAGATCATGTAACACGCAAAAAAAAAGATGTAATCTGTTTCGAATGGTCTTGTGTGGCACTTGGGTGTCTCTCACCTCCCTTAAATGTGCCTTAAATTGTGTGGCATAGATCACAATAAAGCGGTCATCAGTGTGAGATGTGACCAAAGGATGTCCACTTTTCTGCCTTTCTGTGACTCTTCCAGTCTCTGGATCTCGGTTTCAACTTGCTGATGACTCTAAGCTCAGTGGCCGCTTCCTTCTGAGAACATCCTGCTTAAAGGCTCACAATGGTGAGGTCTTCAAGACTAATTGTTAGATGTCGTCTTGGTCTCATGATGTCAAAATGTGACCGGCATGAAGAGGAGGACTCATTAATACCAATTCTAATTGAACCCCAAAATGTATTGTCTGATTTATGGATCAAACACCTGTTGTGAATGTTGATATTAAGCTCCTTGTTAGAGAACAGCAAGGTGTGCAAAAAGAACTGAGACATTGAACAGTTGGACATGGGCGTTCAGAATTTTAGAGACGGTCACATTAAGTTCACCTGAAAAGGTTACAGGGCGTTTTAGGTTCATCCTGAAATTTCACCCGATAGCCAAATGTCCCTAACTTTTTGTGAGTAGTGTGTGTTTATGTATGTATGTATGTATGTATGTATAATAATATGATTGTTTTTACTTTTCTCCAGGTAGACATCGAATATTCTCATCATGAAGTTAACACTGAACCCTTCCAACCCTATGAGACTCAGCAGGTAACTTCCTATTACATCTCTGCACCGATAACTGGTGGGGTCCGAATGTTCATCTTTTATGAGATGTTAAAGGAGTTGTCCACTATTTAGATACTATCGGCCTATCTTTTAGAATAGGTCTTCTGTATCAGATCGGGGTCCTACACCCGTTAAACCCACCCATCAGCTTTTACCAGCTCTAGCGAAACCGAATGTCAACATGTGGAAGCTGGAACAGCGCAGCTCCCTACATGTTGTACTGGTTGGTCTCGGGGACTGCAGCTGAGCTTTAACCCATTCACGACTTGCGACATATATGTACTTCATTTGTAGTTTCCTTGCCTTCGGTGCTGGCTCACAACCTGAGCCTTATACTTTCCCTGCTGTTGATGGCTGATTTAAAATTGGGTCCTCTCTGACTCCCTAGTTGCCTGCTCAGCATCTGAGTCGACATATGCTATGTTGAATAATTCTCCTGTGCAGCCTTAGTGTTCATAAAGGGAACTCTCCACTAATGATTAACTGGCCGGTGTAATAAAACAGCAGCACTACATGTATTGTACGAAACCCTAGCCTTTCCTACAGGACTATGACCCAGCAAACGCTGAATATGTGGACACAGAGAGCGCTAAACTGGGGGATAACATCGAGGTCAGTCACAAGGCTTGCCTTGTTTATAATTGGAATAAATAAAAATGTGTATTAGTAGAGACATATATATATATATATATATATATATATATATATATATATATATATATAATGTCTCTACTAATACACATTAGACTCCGTGAGTTTGTAGCAACCACCAATCTCTTGAAAAAGAACTAAAGAATTGCTCGTATGCTTACCATTGCCCCTCCTTGCAAAGAAATGTAATGCGAAGGGATGAAAAAGTCATATGCACCACGATATGGTAACGGTGAAAGGAATCTGTCAGAACTCTCCGTCTCAAACCCCACAAACTGTTTATATGGTTATATTGCTGTATTGATCAATAAAGGTATTAATGTCATTATCTCTCTAACTTTTGCTCCCTGACTGAAAAAAAAAATAGCTGTCTTAAATAATACGCATGTAAGGCTTAAGTGCTCTGGAAGTGTCAAAGCACTTCCCAAGCTGCTGCCTCCCTGGCTCTAGTCTCTGTCCAACTCCAGCTTCCTCTGCGTCACCGACGTTCTCTCATTATAAAGTTTCACCCTAAAAATGGCTGCTGCATTCCCTGCTTCTGCTTTCTCCTACGCCTCATTGGGGGACACAGACCGTGGGTGTTATGCTGCTTGCCACTAGGAGGACACTAAGTGATACAAAGAAAGTTAGCTCCTCCCCTGCAGTATACACCCTCCTGCTGGCCCTCAGCTAACCAGTTCTTGCTTAGTGTCTGTAGGAGGCACTTGGGTCTGTTTTCAGACCCCAACTTTCTTATTTTAATTTTAATTTTTCTGTAAATTTTTATTTTTTATTCAACGGAGTGAAGGGGGCGACGGATCCCTTTTATAGGGCCCGCTCTCCCCCGAACCAGCAACAGGCGAGCACGGCGAGTATACCTCCCCGTCCCTCTCCTGCGACGTTGGAGCACGCCAATTTTTACTGGGGCGACGGGTTTCCATCTTTGGTCCCGATCTCCCTTCCCCCTGCAAGACGGCGAGTACTTGGAGCCTGCTCTAATGTTCCTCTCCGGGGGCCCGACATACAAGGCCCACATTACAGGCGTTGCACAAGAGGAACGTACCAGTTCCTGAAGAGGATCCGAGAACGGAGGGAGCGCGCAGGGACAGGGGGACCTGCATCGGCAGCCATAGAGGCTGAACCGTGAGTACTCAGGAGTTTCTCCTGCGCTCCGGATCACTTGCGGCCGCCGCACATCGCCACCGCCGGACAGGCCGGAAATTTAGTCCCCGGCTTTTCAGCCGGAATAGGCCACAGTGGCCTCTATGGGGCAGGCGCCGGCGGTACTTGCGCCAGAGTCCCTGGGGAGAGGCGCCGGCGGTCGGGGAACTGCGGCGGTTAGCGTCGCTCCATTGCGGCCGCCGCGCATCGCCAGGCAGGCCAGAAATTTAGTCCCCGGCTATTCAGCTGGAGTAGGCCGCAGTGGGCAGATCCCTCCCACGGCCGTAACCCCGCCCCCTATATCGGCGCTTCTCGTCTGGGACGAGAGGCGCCCTGCAGATCTCGGGGGCCATGCTTCCTCACGCTGCCTGCGTGGAAGATGCGGTCCTGGGGGTGCCACTGGCCGGTACACCAGCGGCAATCATTCGGCGCGTGGCCCGCCGACGCGCTCCACCGGCAGGCTCCATAAATTTAGTCCCCGGCTTTTTCAGCCGGACTAGGCCGCAGGTGAAATCCCCTTCAGGGGCGAAGGTGCCTTCATGGTCCCGATGGGCTGAACCATGGTCCGGGCAGCCCCCACTGTCCCACCACTGTGAAAGCGGATGGCACAAGGAGGCGGACGGTTCCTCTCCACCTCCCTAACAAAAGGGATGATGGATTGTTGTTTATCCCTCTATCTCTGCACCTGAGGACATCCGCGGCGGCTCCATGCCGGGATGCGCACCGTTGGTGAGTGGATCCTGCCAGCGATGGGCTTCTGCAGCGGGATATTCACAGGCAGTCTCAGGCTTCCCTGTGGCCCACCTCCTTGAGGTAACGCTCCAGCCGGCTACAAAAATTTAGCTCCCGGCTTCGGCCGATGTGTAGGCCGCACCCCAGAAGCGCACTGTGGCGCCTTAAGGCGGCTCTGCCTTTTTTTCCTGGCGTCTTTCGCCTGGCACGGAAGCACTCAATTTTCTCAAGCAACAGGCGTGACTACCCCTCACTTCTACGCTGGCGCCGGCTGCAGAAATTTACGCCCCGGTTTGGGCCTATTCATGGAAGTCTCGAGACTCCGCCCACTTTGTGCCTGTGGCTCCGCCCCCTGAATTGGCGCTTCTCGCTCGCTGCGAGATTTTACCTAACCCGCATGACCAGTATTCCTGGTTTTAAAGGCACGTGACCGGTATTCTCTGGTCTTAAAGGCACGTGACCAGTATTCCCTGGCTTAAAGGCACGTGACCAGTATTCCCTGGTCTTAAGGGCACGTGACCAGTATTCCCTGGTCTTAAGGGCACGTGACCAGTATTCCCTGGTCTTAAGGGCACGTGACCAGTATTCCCTGGTCTTAAGGGCACGTGACCAGTATTCCCTGGTCTTAAGGGCACGTGACCAGTATTCCCTGGTCTTAAGGGCACGTGACCAGTATTCCCTGGTCTTAAGGGCACGTGACCAGTATTCCCTGGTCTTAAGGGCACGTGACCAGTATTCCCTGGTCTTAAAGGCGCGTGACCAGTATTCCCTGGTCTTAAAGGCGCGTGACCAGTATTCCCTGGTCTTAAAGGCACGTGACCAGTATTCCCTGGTCTTAAAGGCGCGTGACCAGTATTCCCTGGTCTTAAAGGCGCGTGACCAGTATTCCCTGGTCTTAAAGGCGCGTGACCAGAATTCCCGGGTCTTAAAGGCGCGTGACCAGAATTCCCGGGTCTTAAAGGCACGGGACCAGTAAGTATCCCCTGGTCTTAAAGGCACACGACCAGTATTCCCTGGTCTTAAAGGCTCACGACCAGTATTCCCTGGTCTTAAAGGCTCACGACCAGTATTCCCTGGTTTTAGGGGCACACGACCAGTATTCCCTGGTCTTAAAGGCACACGACCAGTATTCCCTGGTCTTAAAGGCACATGACCAATCCGAAACTGGTCATAAATGAGGAGCCTTCTGCCGCTGATCCCAGTTTATCCCAGTGTAACTAGTTCCCTCAGTCTAAACTCCCTCGTAGAGCTTTTGCCATCCAGTCCGGATATGCGATTCACTGGATAGAAGCCTCTACGTGGGACGCTATGCCTGGTCTGATTTTTAAGGGCGACAGGCACTTTAAAGGGCGCCGGTCTCCCCACACCATCAACAGACGGGCACATGAAGGTCGCTTCCAGGTATCCTTTTTCTGCATCCAGGTCTAACGCCAGACAACCTGTCCTGTCCACCCGGAGACCTGAACTCTGTGGATGTACAGAGGCACCCTTTTTCGGGCATCTGAGCACCCCCCTCTGCATCACCACTATTTAACAGAAGATGCAAGAAGGCGAATGTTCCCTCTCCACTTCCCTGTTAAGAGGATGGTGGATCGAGGCTCCTAATTTTTAACTCTGCAATGACCTGCTGGAAGCAGCGGCACATTCTGCCACTCGGCACATTAACCGGGTACAATCTCCTGTGGTTTACCTACCAGTATCCCTGCCCGATATGTCCTCAATTAAAAATGCCACGATCTGTCAAATAGCAAATCTGGTTTGTTCCGTTTTGCGGCTACGGGTCCAGCCCTCTACCCTCCCTAGCCGCCGCATGGATTGCTAGAGCAACGGTCTCCTGCCTGGAGACCTTAACTACCTTGATTCACACCAGTACCCCTTTCCCGAAGACAGTTCAGCTGGTCAATCAAATTTTTGAGCGGGAGACTAACCAAGGATCGTACGTTCCTACAGCCCCGACCAACAGTGAAAGGGTTGTCCAGGACAGTCTAGATCTAAGGGATCTTGGTTTCTAAAAAGGGAACAAGAAGTAGGACCGATCCCGGACCTCAAACTTCTAACAACTTTTTCACAAGGTTCTTCTTCTTCGAATGGAGTTCCTCCGCTCAGCCATTACTTCAACAAAAAAGGTGCAGTCTCTGGCATCCATCGACATTCGGGATGCCTAACCTCTTCAAAAATCCCTTTGCTTTTCCATTCGTGAACAGCATTTAAGTCACGACCTTTGTCCTTCGGCCTTGCTACCGCACCCAGAGTGTTCGCAAGGGTCATGGCGGCTGTCATCTTGCACCTAGAGGCGTGGCCGTCCTGCCCTGTTTGGCCGACCGTTTACCCGCCCTTGCAGGACTACGCTGAGTCGTCTATATCACTTGTGATACCCTCTCACCTGGGCTGGTGGCTAGACTTAGACAACTTCTCATTTCCAGCCCAGCAGATATCCTATTTGAGGATGATCCGGTATTCTTCCAGAAGGGTGGTAAATTTCCCTCCAGACAAGGTCATGGTTTTTCAACAGGGAGCTCGCGCTCTTGCTCACTCATCCCCTCATTTCATTCGATTTGCTGGGAGGTTTCTAACAAAAAAAAAAACAAAAAACAACGGAGACGACAATGGAAGCAGTTTCCTTCGCTCCGTTGGTTTTTCAGCAAGTCAAGCAGCCTTTCAGACGGTAGTCTCTGAGCTCCTTCTTCATCCAGGGTTTTTTCTCCCGGTTCCATGGTTACTAGTAACTTCCAATGCCAGTCCTCTTCTCCCGATCATTGCTCTGGAGATCTCAAAGGTAGTCCTATAGTAGGTCCACTACCTTATGGCGGGTCAACCCAGCTGATTTCAATTGGACAACGCCACGGCTGTGTCATACGTCAATCATCTAGCGAGTACCCACGTTCAAGCACCATGGCCAAGGTACCTCACATGGGCCGAGATCTCTCACTCGGTGATCTTGGCAGTACATGTCCCAGGAGTAGAACTCTGGGCTGCGAACATATTTAGCTGTCAGGGTTTCACCTCAAGTGAGTGGGAACTTCACCTGGAAGTCTTCCATCAGACCCGCCTTCACTGGAGCTCTACAGTTGTAGTTCGGATGGCGTCCTGACTGATCGCCTGTGTACTCGAGTTTGTTGTTCGGCCTCGAGATCCAAGAGCCATCGCACTGCATGCTCTGGTTATTCCGTGGTACCAGGTTCCACTTCCGAAAGCTTTTCAGAAGCAGAAAGGGCCCCAGTGATCCTCGGAAATCTGCACTGACCACGTCAGTTCGCTTGCGGTGCTGATAGCTTTCTGTCTTTCTGCAACAAAACTGCAAGTAGGGACCACCTCGCAGGATGTTTTCACATGTAGTTCTTCCCTATTGCATATCGTTAGATCATTGGGATCTATTCTATTAGGGAAGGTCGCCCCCCTTTTTTCTCGGCGATATCCTCATCCTGACGAGTCTTCGGTGCTAACGGGTCTTTTCAGACTTTTTTCCCTTATTTCCTAAAAAGGTAAGGTTGTCCTCAGGCCTTCCCCGTCCCTAGTTACCAAGGTGGTATTGTATCACTACTGTCATGAGGGCATAGTTCTTCCCTCATCTCTTTTGGCACCAGTCCACAAAATGGAATGAGTTCCTCATATTCCGTGCTTTGAGTAGGTACGTCTTGAGGACGGCGTCCTTCCCAAGGTTGGACACTGTATCTTGGGTTTCCTAACGGTAAGAGGAAGGCTTCCTGACGTTTACAGGAAGGGTTTGGCCGTCTTCATCGGCCATTTAGCCTGGTGTATTCCTTTCTCCATCCAGGAGTCCTTCCGTGTTAGATGACAGCCTATCTCCCTGTCTATCGTGGGTTCTAGGCACCAGGCGTCGACAAGACACGCCTGCAAGCTTGCGGATTTGTCCAGTCCGCATGCATTCTGGAAGCATTATAATTCCCAGACTTCCACAAATGTGACTCTGGGCAGGCGGACTCTGCAGGCCGCGGTGGCGCACTTGTAAGTAGCAGTTACACAGGGCCTGATCTGACGTTGTCCCCACCCAGGGACTGCTTTGGTACGTCCCACGGTCTGTGTCCCCCAATGAGGCGTAGGAGAAAGAGGGATTTTTGTGTACTAACCGTAAAATCCTTTTCTCCGAGCCAATCATTGGGGGACACAGCTCCCACCCTGGTATTGGCTTATGCTTGTTTTTTATAATCCGATATGCTATACTCTCATATATAATATGACATGCTGTAAGCTAATATGTTGTTACTGATCTCCTACTGCTTTTTGCACCGAACTGGTTAGCTGAGGGCCAGCAGGAGGGTGTATACTGCAGGGGAGGAGCTAACTTTCTTTGTATCACTTAGTGTCCTCCTAGTGGCAAGCAGCATAACACCCACGGTCTGTGTCCCCCAATGATTGGCTCGGAGAAAAGGATTTTACGGTGAGTACACAAAAATCCCTCTTTTATACAGGCTAATCCCTCCTGAGTGGCTGTGCTTTACCTTGTGATGGCTGCAAGGCATTATGGGAAAACTTGGTTTAGAAAATGTTCTTATTTTACTCTTTTCGGAATGATTGATGTGAATGGGTATGGTGTAATGCTTTGTTTCTCCAGTGGTGACGCTGCAGGTGATCACCTACTTCCAGGTATTACAAAAGATTACTGCTGATCATTTATTGGTGACCCTTTTTATATTTAATGATGAATCCTTTTGTTTTAGGGGGATATTTTACGTATGGAAAAGGAGCATCTAGTACTAACAGATCAGCTGCAAGAAGCAACGGACAAATATGACAACTTGCAAAGTCGTTACCGGGAAGAAATAGCCGTCCTGGAAGAAGAGATACAGACCACTATAACAAACAAAAAGGTATTGGTTTTCTTTCTTTTTTGGGTTTTTATTGTAGGCTGATGTATTACTCATTTAAAGGGCTTGAACCACTAGTAACCTTTTCTCAATATGTGATTTACACATATGTCCCATATCGGGTGCTGGCGCATGGAGCGAGCTCAGCTCCGAATACTCGGTAGATTCAGATATGAAATACAGCCGGCATCTGCCTATAACAGCAGTGACTTGAACTAGCTCCGATGACTGTTTAACAGAGCACCGGCTCCTCTTGTCCCACTGTGAACTCTATTCAGGGGTCTCAGTGGGTTGTCATGGTAGTCGGGGTCCTGCTGAAGACTCCTGTCGCTGCATACTACCTACCAAAAGAAAAAAGTGCAATAAAAAATTGTGAAACCACTATATGTATAGATAAAAATGACAGGCCCTCACACCGCTCCAGCCACTGAAAATGTTAAGTTTCAGGTGACACAAGCCAAATTTTTTTTTATTATTATTCATAACATTAAAATAATAATTTTGGCATGGCTGTAATTATACAGATCATAGTAATAATGTTCATTGTGTGATAAAAATGTCCTGACTACGTTTGAAAAGAAAAGTGTGGTGGGGGAGTTGTCTTGTGTGTAGGACCACCAAATGAAACAATGGCTGTTGGTTTCAGTCATTCCCCCCACAACACACTAGTTTTCTGCCTCCACTTTGCAGAGAATTTGTTGTGAGGTGATTGACTGAGCTTGTGTGACCACCAGCCCTCCACTTTTTAGATGGATCTGCACACTGAACACTGGGTGACGCTATAGTATGTAGTAAAATGTCATAGTTCTTCACTGCATTGCTCTCTGCATTGTAATATATGCGATGAGAAAAACAGGGATTTTTGTGTACTCACCGTAAAATCCTTTTCTCCAAGCCACTCAGCAGCAGCATAAACTCATAGTCCTGGGTCCCCCAATGATGCAAAGGAGAAAAGTTAATTAGTGTTCATGTGTCGACTGATGTGCATTAGAATACATGCACCTTTTGAGGTTTTTTTGCATTAGTGCTACTAAGTTAACTTGTTTCGACTAGGCATCCCCTTTATCACCTACCCACAGGATAACTTGTCTATCAGAGAAGGGTGGATGCTCTGTCCACCAAAGAAGGTTACGAGAAAAGAATTTGGACATTTGCCTTTATTGAGGGACACAGGATACCATGGGTGTATGCTGCTGACACTTGGCAAAAAAGTTGGCTCTTCCTTAGCAGGGTACACCCACCGGTACAAAGCTAACCAGTAGGAGAAGCAGCAGAAAACGTTAACCTCAACAAGCGCCACATAAGCATAACAAGGGTGAGAACTGTGTCCCCAAATGAAGGCTCCAAGAGAGATTTTACTGTATGTACCCAAAATCCTCTTTTCTCTCTCGCTTCAATGGGGGACAAAAGAGACCATGGGACTTCCTAAAGCAGTCCTAAGGGAAGTAGAAAGAAACGGAAGAATGCCCAGAGCAGGACTAGGCTCAGGAGACTGCCGCTAGCAGATCCTTCCTATCGAAGCTCGAATCAGTTGGAGCATAGGTGTGCACTCTGTAGAACTCTGAGAAGGTATATATTGAAGACCATGTAGCAGCCTTGCCGAGCTGCGACGCAGAGGTTTGATGGAACGGCCCAGGAGGCCCCCAACTTGCACTAGTGAAGTGAGCTTTGACCCTGAGCGGGGGCACTCTGTCCTGTGTGCTGTACACTTCCATGATGGCAGATCAGATCCAGCTGGCAATTGTGGCCTTGGAGGCCAGAAGACATCTGCGGTGACACTCTGGAATTAGGAAGAAAGAGTCGGAACATTTGAATGGTGCTGTTCTGGAGAGAGAGAGTTATACAAAGCCCTGATGAGGTACAACTTGTGGAGGCATTTTTCCCAAGGAGGAGTTAAAGATGGAAAAAAAGGAAGGACTATGTCTTCGTTAAGGTCGAAGGGGGAAACTACCTTCGGGAGAAAGGAAGGCACAGAACGGAGTACCACCTTATCCTAGTGAAGGAACAGTAAGGGCTAGCCTAACAAAAGAGCCGCCAGTTCTGAGATGCACTTGATTGAGGTGATGGCCACAAAGAAGGTAACCTTCCAGAACAGCAGGGGGAGAGAAACGTCCTCAATGGGCTCAAAGGAAAGGGTGAACCTGAAGAGCGTTTAGGTCCAGGTTGAGGTCCACAGAAGGACAATAGACAGGAGCAGAATGAGAAACTCCCAGTAAGAAGGTCCTGAATTATTTATTTCAAAACATCCATCAAGTCTGAAAGAAAAATGGGAGAAACTTGTTGGTATAATTGATCCTAATCATTGTAACATAATAATGTCCTCAGTCCCACAGCTGTCCACTAACGAAGCCCAGAGATTGTCACAGTTCTACCTATTACATCGGGTGTATAGAACTCATAAATTTCTCCATAAAATAGGAGTGAGAACGGATGATGTATGCCCAATATGTGGGATGAGTCCCGATGATATGTTACACATGTTCTGAGTGTGTAGCTCTCTTGAAATATTTTGGAAATGCACTATTGGTTACTTAAATGATGTCTTTGGTGTAAATATTTCAATGCAACCTGTAGTTTGTGTGCTGGGGTATGTAGATGGAGTAATTGAAGACAAAAATGAAAGATTGGCTATTAAAAGAGCACTTTACCAGATAAGGACAATTATAGCAGCACACTGGTTAAGTAATTCTCCTCCAAAATTTAGAGAATTTAGTGGGAAGATGCATTTATTAATATGGTTAGAGGAAGGTTTTGTCGATTTTGTCATTACTGGGTTCTATATCTGGATAAATTTCTCACTTTTAAATAGGGTATATATTGTAATATTACATTAAATATGTAACAACCTAAGTCACACAGGAGTAATATGGGTCTATGGGAAATAGATGTAAGCACATCACGAAATGATAGAGTACAACAATCAGCTCCTACGATTCTAGGTACATAAGTAACACAAGACCTCTCTAAGAAATTCATATAGATAGGCCACAAGAATGTATAGTTAAAAAATACAAACTTTATTTCAAACAAAAGAAAAAAGTATCTCAATTATAAATATAAACACATGAATGTGTTCATCATTAACATTACATTCATGTGTTTATATTTATAATTGAGATACTTTTTTCTTTTGTTTGAAATAAAGTTTGTATTTTTTAACTATACATTCTTGTGGCCTATCTATATGAATTTCTTAGAGAGGTCTTGTGTTACTTAGTAATTTTGAATGTGTTATGCTATATACTTTTGGACTAATTATGTATACCCGATTCTAGGTACATGTTCATTACCTTTGTATTGATAATGTGATAACTAATATATGTGTAATTAGCTTTGAAAAATACTAGCCTTTGTAATTTTTGTACCAATAATTATTAAACTGTATCAGCAGGGTCTAGAACGAACAAAGAGTAGGAGGAGGGAAGGGGTGTTTTTTTGGGAATTTGTGTTCGTTTATGTTGTATTCAGAAAACTTCAATAAAAATCTTATCTGATTAAGAGGGTCCTGACTTGAGCTTGTGAAGCTAGGTTTCTCTGGAAAGGACAGTAGGAAAGAAGAGAAAAGAACATGGGAGCTGAATGTTCTGCTTAACACCAGTGAGAAAAATTCCTTCCAAGTGCCGTCGTAGATGAGGGAGGAAGAAGGCTTCCTCTCTCTGATTATAGTCTGGATGACCTGGTCGGAGATACCTACATGCTTCAGGATTGCGGCTTCAACAGCCATGCTGTTAAATTGAGAGACTGCAAATTCTGGTGGAGACCCTGGTAAAGGAGGTCTGGACGATTCAGGAGTCTACACGGGACATCTGCTATGAGATTAACCTCTTTTGTGTGCTAAGCTCTTGTGGGCCAGTCCGGAGCCACAAACATGTCTGGTACTCCCTCAGCCTTCATATTCTTGATGAATCTGGAAATCCGCAGCAGAGGTGGAAAGAGAAATGACAGGCAGAATTGCAACCAAGGGACCAGAGCTTTGGAGGCAATAGCAAGGGGGTGGCGAGACCTGGAGTTGAAGCAAGGAACTTTTGTTGTTCATCTTGGACACCATCATGTCAACATCGTGTGCACCCCATCTTAGACAGATTTGCCTGAAAACCGATCGGTTCAGGGACCACTCACCTGAGGAAAGACCGTGGCGACTTAGAAAGTTGACTTCCCAGTTGTCGAAACCGGGAATGTGGATTGCTAATACAGCAGGTACTTTCTGTTCATCCCACACCAGAATCCGATGGACCTCCGACATGTCTGATCTGTTAGAGGTGTGCCCTTGTGATCTATGTACGCAACAGCGGTAGCATTGTTGGACTGGATGAACATGGAATTATCCGTTCGGAGATCTTGCCATTGCCAAAAGTAGATGGCCCTCAGTTCCAGGATGTCTGTGGGAAAGGAAGATTGTTGAGATTTGCAGCAGCTCTGGACCGTGAACTGGTGAAATACTGCTCCCTGACTGGCGTCCGTCATCACGATCTGCCAGTGTAATGAGAGAAAAGACCTCCCATGGTTAAGGAGGGCAGAGAAACGCCACCATTCCAGCAACTGTCTTACATGTGGCGGGAGAAGGGTGGGGCTGTACAGAGGAAGTCACCTTGTCCCAGCAAGATAGGAGAGCGAGCTGTAGAGGACAAGTGTGAAAGGCTACTTTCACACATCAGGTTTTCAGTGTCAGGCTAAATCCGGCGAATGTTGGAAAAACTGGATCTGGTGCAGATTTTGAAAAACCGATGCGACATATCCGTTTTTTTGATGGATCCGGCTAGCCTATCTAGAGTATTGGATAAAAAAAAAATTTGGAGCATGCTCAGTTTAAAAAAACCGGATCAGTCTACCAGATCCACCTTTTTACCTTTTTCCGGATTCGGCACCTTCCGGCTCCCATAGGCTTTCATTGTAGCTTTCATTGCGCTTCAGGCTTTTTCGCCGGAGACAAAAAAAAAACGTTGCAATGGACTTTTTTTCAAGAAACCAGAAGCGGCAGATTTGCCGGATCCGGCGAAAACTGGATGAAACGCAATATCATCTGGTGCAATCCGGCACTAATACAAGTCTGTGGTAAAAAAAAACCTGATCCGGCGGCAACATTCACCTGATCTGGTTTTTTTAAAATTAGCCGGATTTAGCCTGACGGCGAAAACCTGATGTGTGAAAGTAGCCAAACTGCACGACTGGAACCTCCTCCACCGCGTCTGCCATCTTGCCCAGCACACTCGTGCAGGTCTGAAGCAGACAGGGAGATGGGCATTTGAGAGTTTGAATACAGAGAAAGAGGGAGGAGCCCTTTTTGTCTGGAGAAAAGACTCTGGCTTTTATGGTATCGAAAAGCATGCCTAGAAATACTAGGCGCTGGGCTGGGATCAGAGACTAGTTTGCTGTGTTGATGAGCCACCCCAAGCGAAACAGCATGTTGAGAGTCAAGTGGAGGCTCTCTTGTAGCAATCCCAGTAGGATGAGGCTTTGAAGTAGGGAGGTGAATGCTTGAAAGAACATGGGAACCCTTGAGTGACCAGGACTAAAAAAAAAAAAAAAATGGTAGCAGGGAGAGCTAAAAACTATTTTGTAACCAGTGGTGACGACCTCTCGTACCTAGGCGACAGCGAAAACGGAGAGCCACGCGTCCCTGAATAGAAGTAGACTGCTGCCCACACTAGGGAAGGGATGTCACCAGGTGGGAGCAACCAGTCATGCGGAAGAAAATCTGTGTGATCTGGCTCAGGAGGGCTTGCTTTGAGGGCTATGTGGTCGCCAGGAAGGAGATGGCTTGATGGAGGATATGCAGGGGAACGGTCCCAGCAGTTGGATATCCCAAAGAATGAAAGGAGCGACAGTGCAGAGTGGGTTTATTGGTGAATGGACACTTGGGTATTTGCTGGGGAAGAGAGGTACTCTTCCCTGCAGTTGTGGCAGAGATAATCTGGTCCAGACTGGTCCTGAACAGGTGAAGACCCTGAAAGGGGAGACTGGTGAGGGATTTTTTATAAGCAGTGTCTGCATTCCAATCCTTAACCAAAGAAATCGGCAAATAGCCATAATTTTGCTAGAAGCAATTGCGAGGCACCCAGCAGAGTCAAGAGACTCTGTTAGGATATATTTACCTGTGTGGGCAATTTGATCAGAGAGATCGGGTATTTCTTCGGGTGGGGCTCCTGAAAGGATTCCTTGATGAAGGAGATTGGCCCAGGTGGAAACTGATTTGGACACCCAGGTGAAGGCGGAACAGAGCGAGGACCCGCAGCCTCAAAGGTGGACTTAGACATTGAATTGCTGACCATTGGAACCATTATTGAGACAACTGCTGTCCAAAAGAGGGAGGATCATGTTGGGACACCGGAGAGTTCACAACCAGAAACAGCCCAAAGTTTGAGCAGGCCGGGTGGCGGGTGCACAGGATATCCATACGTCTCCTTCTCTGGAAACGTTTGTTCAGGGGCTCCCACCTGTTAGAAAATATCTCCTCAAACTCCTTATGGTTTGAAAACACCATTTATCCTCATAAAGGATACTGTCGGTTCCGTAGTAGGGGAGTCCTGTTCCTTTATGTTGAGGGTCTTATTGATGGCAAGAATCAGACTGTCCATGTTCCGCAGCTTGGACACTTGCTCAGAATCTAGGTACAAATCTGACTGTGCGTGCAAGTCAGATCTCTGGGCTGAATGGGGGCAGGGATAGGAAGAGCGGGAAATAGAGGCTATTCTGGAGGGTGTGGATGGTGAAAGAGATCCAGAGCAGGAACAATGGGACAGCTTCTTTGTTCTCATGTGCAGTCTGCCATGGCTGATGAATGAGAGGTTGAGCCCGATCCATCCTGTGGAACGATAGGGGCACTAATGTTTGCTGCTGTATTAGGCAAACATTTGATGACTGAAACCAGCGTCTGGGAAAGGCTGGTCAGGTCGGCAACAGATTTTGATAGCGAGGCGTCCCACTCTGGGGAAGAGGGTGCATTCTCTTCCTGGTCAGTGGAGGGGGACCTGAGCAGCTTGCATCATTTGAGGTCTACAGTTGGGGCAGAGGGGCAAGCGTTGCCCGGATGGCAGTTCTTTCTTACAGGAATAAGAGGTTAAGAATGATAGGTGGGGTGGCAAGATGGGATCGAGTCTCCATAGAGCTGGACGTTAGGCAGGTACTAGTCATCTTCGTCCTAAGAATTCTTAATTACAGACGCTCAGCCTGGTATCGTGTTATCATCCAAATTAATAGACAAAAGTCACAGTGTTGGTCTGGGAGCTGACGCAACACAGCGGGTTGGTGAAAGAAGATCCACTTTCCTGTCATGAAAATCCTACCAAGGCTTGATCCATCTATGATCCATATCCATGTGGCGATCATCTTTGTTTTGGTCTGCGCTCCATGCACATGTCAGGCTTTGAGTGAGGCGAGGCGTGCAGGAGGAAAATTGCAATGACCGTCCGCACCAGTGCCATAACGCCAACTGCGTTGGGAGAAGAAAAGGTTCCTTCATCTAAGACAAGTTTAGAAAACGGAATGACTCCTGGCAGAACTGTGCTCTCGCCCCTCTTTGTCCCTTGGGTTGGGAAAACCGAGCTGCCCATCCCCATCTGTTACTTGATCTACGGATACCAGATAACATTATTAAAAAAATAATAGACCATTTGGCAGAAACCAGCATGGAGCTCTAGAATTGTAAATGCTGATGTTTGAGGGGTCATATTGAATACTGATATGACTAGTGTTTCCAGGGGCCACGTCGGTATTCTCACCACATACAGTTAGGTCCATATATATTTGGACAGACAACATTTTTCTAATTTTGGTTATAGACATTACTACAATGAATTTTAAACAAAACAATTCAGATGCAGTTGAAGTTCAGCTTTCATTTGAGGGTATCCACATTAAAATTGGATGAAGGGTTTAGGAGTTTCAGCTCCTTAACATGTGCCACCCTGTATTTAAAGTGACCAAAACTAATTGGACAATTGACTCCAAGGCTATATCATGGACAGGTGTGGGCAATCCCTTCTTTATGTCATTCTCAAGCAGATAAAAGGCCTGGAGTTGATTTGAGGTGTGGTGTTTGCATTTGGAAGGTTTTGCTGTGAAGTAAACATGCGGTCAAAGGAGCTCTCCTTGCAGGTGAATCAAGCCATCCTTAAGCTGCGAAAACAGAAAAAACCCATCCGAGAAATTGCTACAATATTAGGAGTGGCAAAATCTACAGTTTGGTACATCCTGAGAAAGAAAGAAAGCACTGGTGAACTCATCAATGCAAAAAGACCTGGGCGCCCACGGAAGACAACAGTGGTGGATGATCGCAGAATAATCTCCATGGTGAAGAGAAACCCCTTCACAACAGCCAACCAAGTGACCAACACTCTCCAGGAGGTCGGGGTATCAATATCCAAATCTACCATAAAGAGAAGACTGCATGAAAGTAACTACAGAGGGTTCACTGCACGGTGCAGCCACTAATAAGCATCAAGAAGAAAAAGGCTAAAAAACATCTAAAAAAGCCAGCACAGTCCTGGAAGAACATTCTGTGGACAGATGAAACCAAGATCAACCTCTACCAGAATGATGGAAAGAGAAAAGTATGGTGAAGGCGTGGTACAGCTCATGATCCAAAGCATACCACATCATCTGTAAAACACGGTGGAGGCAGTGTGATGGCTTGGGCATGCATGGCTGCCAGTGGCACTGGGTCACTAGTGTTTATTGATGATGTGACACAGGACAGAAGCAGCCAAATTAATTCTGAGGTATTCAGAGCCGCCATACTGTGTGCTCAGATCCGGCCAAATGCAGCCAAACTGATTGGTCGTCGTTTCATACTACAGATTGACACTGACCCAAAACATAAAGCCAAAGCAACCCAGGAGTTTATTAAAGCAAAGAAGTGGAATATTCTTGAATGGCCAAGACAGTCACCGGATCTCAACCCAATTGAGCAGCATTTCACTTGTTAAAGACTAAACTTCAGACAGAAAGGCCCACAAACAAACAGCAACTGAAAACCACCGCAGTGAAGGCCTGGCAGAGCATCAAAAAGGAGGAAACACAGCGTCTGGTGATGTCCATGAGTTCAAGACTTCAGGCAGTCATTGCCAACAAAGGGTTTTCAACCAAGTACTAGAAATGAACATTTTATTAAAAATTATTTAATCCGTCCAATTACTTTTGGTCCCTTTAAAAACAGGGTGGCACATGTTAAGGAGCTGAAACTCCTAAACCCTTCATCCAATTCTAATGTGGATACCCTCAAATGAAAGCTGAAAGTCTGAACTTCAACTGCATCTGAATTGTTTTGTTTAAAATTCATTGTGGTAATGTCTATAACCAAAATTAGAAAAATGTTGTCTCTGTCCAAATATATATGGACCTAACTGTATATGGGATACATGATGGATGTTATTTTTTGTATATTTCCTTGTCTGTTTTTGTATATATTGCCTATAATAAGGATGCATGTGGTTCCTTCCCCCTGCAGGTTGCAAAGAAAGAACTGGTTTATATGCAGCAGGAATATGATAATGAGATGAAAAAATGGCAGCAGGAAAGGAAAGAAAATCAGGAGAAGCTGAAGGCGCTGAAGAACAACATAAAAACAGTGACCGACTCTAATGAGAAGTGAGTGTTTCTGTGCAGCGGCTCTGTAGTAATATCTGGTGGTCTGCTTTGGGATGTTACGGGTGGTCTATTAGCGGTGGTGATGTATGGTGGTTAATTTTATGTCGGAGGGCTCATAGAGGTAAAAGCGTGTGGTCATTCTGCACAGCTGTGACCTCTGCAATTTTTATATTTTCCTACATTTTTATATATTTTTTTTTTAATTTCTAGATTCTGTTCTTTTATTTTCTTCACTTTGTTTTCCTTGTAATCTAAGAAATTAAATAAGTACACCTTAAACGCACATCTGAATACAAGTTGTTATAAAATACACAAGGCAAAATACAACAGACACACTCACCGCCCCAGTGAAAAATGAAATAAAATACTCCACGTTCCCAATAATTAAATTCAGCCGAGGGGGGGATACGCCTTACTTGCCTCCAATAGTGATGGAGCGGATGCCACATTCCTCTATTATTATTTTTTTTTTCTCCTCCAGTGACCATTAACTCCCACGTAGATGCCCAAGGGCTGCAGATAAGGCAGGGCCCCCTGTGAACCCCACAATCCTCCATATTGATCCTCAGATCCCTGATTTCACAGGCAGATCAGGAAGCCAATTTGATGCCGCCGGCCTCACAGAAATTGACTATTTCAAAGTGTTATTCTCTTGACAATTCTGTAAATCACCTGGTGACCCAAACTAATTTATACGCTTGAACAAAATCCCACCTCATTATTTGCTAATTGAACTGTCTTAGATGCAGTAGAAATGAAGTTTTGGGGCCTTGTGATTCACATGGGGACATAGGGATAGTGAAGAAGCCAGAACTTCGTCAATATTGGCGTACTGATATTTTATATAACACTCCCAAGTTTTCGCGAGGCTATGGCCCGGACACCATTCGGAGGCCATTCTCATTTTTTTTGTATTCTGTAGACGATGCAAAATGTCCACCTCGAAAGGACCCCAACTTTAATTACTATTCAATGTTAAGCTGGTTATTGACCAGTAAAATAAATTTACCTACGCTTCCCCTAGTGGCATTCTATATACATTGTCTTGCGAAAGTATTCTCTGCTGCCCCACATCTCTCCTGCTCCACAGATTCTCAATTGGATTAAGGTCTGGGCATTGACTGCGCCACTCCCAAACATTTACACGTTTCCTCTTAAAGCTGAGTGTTGCTTTAGCAGTATGCTTTGGCTTATTGTCTTGTTGGAAACTGAACCTCCGTCCCATACTCAAATGACTGACAGACTGATACAGGTTTTGCTTAAGCATATCCCTTTATTTTGCACCATTCATCTTCCCCTCGACTCTGACCATTGTCCTGTCTCTGCTGCCAAAAACATTCCTACAGCATGATGCTGCCACCACCGTGTTTCACTGTGGGGATGGTGTTCCTGGGGTGATGAGCTGTGTTGGTTTGGCGCCAGGTTATAGCTTTTACCTCGGTGGCCAAAAAGTTAAATTTTTGTCTTTTTCTGACCACAGCACCTTCCTCCATACATTTGAGGAGTGTCCCACATGTTTTTTGGCAAACTCAAAACGAACCTTACAAGTTTTGTGTGTTGGTAAAGGCTTTTTTCTGCCCACTCTTCCATAAAGGACACCTCTATGGAGTGTACGGCTTATTGTGGTTGTATGGACAGATACTCCATTCTCTGCTTGGGGATTCTGCAGCTCATTCAGGGTTACCTGTGGTCTTTGTGCTACCTTTCTGAATAATGCCCTCCTTGTCTGGGGTGACAGTTTTGGTGAGTGCTCTGTCTTGGCAGGTTTGTTGTGGCACCATATTCTATGGATTTGATGGTGCTCCGAGGGATCATCAGAGATTGGGATATTTTATCATACCCCAACCCTGACTTGTTCTTCCCAACAACTTGATTGCACACAGAGGGACGTCCTGTCACTAAGCATGTGACTTATGAAGGGAATTACTTGTACCAGAAATTTGTAGGGGCTTCATACCAAAAAGGGTATGTACATGCCAATTTTTAGTAACACTATTCCAAGACTCATCTTTGCGACGACCGTTCGTCACAACATAATAATATATTCTTCCTTAAATCTGCCATGTCATATTAAAGAGAACCAAAGGAAGCTTTTTTATATATAAAATTAGTAAACTTTTATTTATAACAATCCACACAATTTAAAAATTGATAAAAATTACAAAATACAAGCACATATCAAAATAATGAGTGCCCAAAAACACAAAAGTGCAAAAAAAAGACACCGGAAGTTATGAGGTACACCGCACAACAAATTTTGCCATATGTAATTATATGACTGACCCGTGGAAGCGCTCACTTAGCGCGAAACGGCCGTCGTCAGGCCTGCCGCACTCTTTGTCCTGCAACACCCCCGGCCGTGAAGATTTTTTAACGCATACCAATAAAGGCTACCTGTCTGGATGTCACGTGAGTGCTGCCTTTTCCTTCTACCCGACTGGATATAACTACGAGTGAGTTCAGGCACAGCACCCGGGACTCAGAGACTGACCTCCATTGCAGGTGAGCAGTTTTTCATTCAATGGAAGGCGGTGGTGCGGTCTAGCTGTTTCTCCCATACACACATGTAATTATAGTTATATTGTAAACAAGGTGCTGACATAATGCTGTCCTACATGCTGATCTGAAGGGAAGCTATCCCTGTATATAGATAGCCTTTTCTGTGGCGTTATCCCATCTTACTCCCTCTAGCAGGGAAGTTTAGTTACACCAATCAGGATCCCATAAGTAATAATAAAATTTAAACCATAGTGGTATCAAATATGAAGACCCAATGATGGGAACATTAAGAGAGCATGTCTCACCTAGTGCAGGGTAAACCTCAGCACGCACCCCGACGCGCGTTTCGCCGCTGTCAGCCTCGCTTTCTCAAGGGGATGCCAATTTTTAGTTATTTGATCCCATAAATTCAATTTTAATCACTTCACCAACTTAGACTATTTAGTGCTGATGCGACTCACGCAAAAGAGGATTACAAAAATATTTAAACACAGGTTATAATGTGACGAAAAAGGGTAAAAGCCAAGGGGGTGAATACTTTCGCAAGCCACTGTAGATGTGTCCCTTATTAATTTCAAGAAGAGGCTTAAATTATGCCAATACCTGCCCAGTATTAGGGCAAAGCATGGAATTTAAGAATGTTTAAACTGGTGAAGGATGGGACGCCGAGATCGCGGAGCATCCATGGGGTGGGCAAAAACCACAAAAAAGGTCACAAAAAGTGAATCGTAATACTTCCAATAAAATGAATGAATAAATGTAATTATGTCCATATTTTAATTCCTAGATGGATAACAAAGTTTGTGTAATAAGGTCACTTTTTGGGGAGAAGGTTTCTGCTGTTCTGGCACCTAAATTTTTTTGCAAATGCAACATGGGGCCTGCAAACCATTCCAGCAAAATGGTGCTTCTTCCGGTCTAACTACATATGGGGCAGTGTCATATTCAGGTGAAAATGGACCCTAAAATGTGTAACACAATTTATTCTGTTATCCTTGTGAACATGAAGAATAATTTTGAGCTAACGAAACATTTTTAGTAAGAAAAAAATAAGTTTTCATTTTGTTTTTATGATTCCACTTTGCGTTAACCGTTTAGGTGCGTCACAGGCGTTCACAAAACTTCCTGAATATTGTTTTGCATACCTTGAGGTGTGCAGTTTTTAAAATGGGGTCTTGTTAGTGGGTTTTCTGAAGTATATACCTTTCAGTCACATCAAAGACGAAGTGGTCCCTTACAAAACAAAACTGTAAGTTTTGGTGACAAAATAAAAGTTTTCTCTTAACTTTTAGCTATTCTAGAGTCCTAACAAAAATACATTTCAAAAGACACATGGCAAATGTTGTTTATTAACTCATTTGTGCAGTACGGCTGGTTGAAGGGCAGAAAAATGTTTTAAAAAAAAAAAAAGCAACAAAAATTTTGGGAAAGTTTTGATAACTGCAAATCATATTACCCTAAATTTACCACTTGCCATAAGTACAATGTGTCATGAAAGCACAGTCCTTGAATCCGGCATAATTACCACATTTCCATCAGATTTGCAAATTGGGAAGGTGAAAACTGGGCTTTAACATGTGATGGTTTCTGTTGGGGCCACAGGACCCTCCTGCCCGCCGACGACTGTATGAGCAGGTTCTGTTATATTTCGCAACTTGGCCTTTTTTTTTTTGCTGGCAAAGTTATCATTACTATGCAAATGTGAGCAGAACTTAAGCCACGGGGTAAAACGGTGACTGTTTCTTTTTGCATATTGGGTAAAAGGGGATAAATAAATCCTCATCTGGATAGATATTTCAGCTGTAATCGGAGATCAACTATTTAGGTTTAGTTGGTATTTAATACATTACTGAAAAAAATTAAGGGAACTCTCAAACAACACAGTGTAATTTAAAGTCAATCACACTTTTGTAAAATCAACCTGTCCAGTTATGGAGCAACACCCACTGTGAATCAATTTCTCCTGCTGTTGTGCAAATGGAATAGACAACAGGTAGAAATGATTGGCAATTAGCAAGACACCCCCTATAGGAGTGGTTCTGCAGGTGGGTGACCACAGACCATTTCTCTGTTCTCATCCTTTTTGGCTGTTTTTTTAGGTCACTTGTGCATTTTGTCATAGCTATCACCCTTAGAGGTACAGTAGCATGAGGTGGTGTCTACAACCCACAGACGTTGCTCAGGTTCTTCAGCTCATCCAGGATGGAACATCAATGCGAGCTGTGGCAAGAAGAGTAGCTGTGCCTGTCAGCACAGTGTCCAGAGCATGGAGCCGATACCAGGAGACGTGGAGGGGGCTGTAGGAGGGCAACAACCCAGCAGCAGGACCGCTACCTCCTCCTTTGAGCAAGGAGGAACAGGAGGAGCAATGCCAGAGCCCTGCAAAATGACCCCCAGCAGGCCACTAACATCCATGTGTTTGTTCAAACTAAACCGACTCCATGAGGTTGGTATAAGGGTCCAACGTCCACAAGTGAGTGTTGTGCTTACAGCCCAACACCGTGTAGGGCGATTGGCATTTGCCAGAGAACACAGAGTTTGGCAGATTCAACATTGGTGCCCTGTGCGCTTCATGGATGAGAGCAGGTTCACACCATGGAGAACGTTCTGCTGCCTGCAACATCTTCCAGCATGACTAATTTGGCAGTGGGTCAGTAATGGTGTGGGGTGGCATTTCTTTGGAGGGCCGCACAGCCCTCCATGTGCTCGCCAGAGGTAGCCTGACTGCCATTACTTACCGAGATGAGACCCTCAGACCCCTTGTGACACCATATGCTAGTGCCCTGGTTCCTTCTAGTGCATGACAATGCTATGCCTCATGTGGCTGAAGTGTGTCAGCAGTTCCTGCATGATGAAGGCATTGAAGCTATGGACTGGCCTGCCCGTTCCCCAGACCTGAATCCATTTAAGCACATCTGGGACATCATGTCTCGCTCCATCCACCAACGTCATGTTGCACCACAGACTGTCCAGGAGCTTATTGATGCTTTAATCCAGGTCTTGGAGGAGATCCCTCAGGAGAACATCTGCCTCCTCATCAGGACTATGCCCAAGTGTTGTAGGAGTTCATACAGGCACATGGAGGTCACACACAATACTGAGCATCTTTTCCTTGTCTTGAGGCATTTCCACTGAAGTTGGATCAGCCTGTAATTTGATTTTCCACTTTGATTTTGAGTATAATTCCAAATCCAGACCTCCGTGGGAAATTCATGATCAACATTGATCTTTGTTTTTATTGTTCTGTTTTTGGCAGCAGAGACAGGACAATGGTCATTCCACTGTGTTATGAATAAAGATTTGCAACTGGAATATTTCATCCAGTGATATCTATGATGTGGGATTATAGTGTTCTCTTTATTTTTTTGAGCAGTGTCTTTGTTCTAGAATTTAAGTTTTGTTTTTTGTCTCCTTAATTCTTACAGATATGCCAGAGGTATAGAAGAGAAGAAGAAACAGTATGAAGTCTACATAGAGGAGTTTGCAAATATTCAGTAAGTGTAGGCGGCTGCTGTACCTCAAATGCTGCCACATAGTGGAAAGAAAAATGTTTCTGAATTAAAGGGTTGGTCCCTGGATAATTTATCGTCTATATCCTCGATCTCCGCACTTTCATTCTTTGTCTATGGGGTTGGCGGAAACATCCGAGCTCTCTACTTTGGCTTTTCATTCAGCCCAATTTTTGAGATCGCATGGGGTCTGACTTCTGAGATCGGTGGGTTATCCCCGTACAGGGGGATTTGGGAGGTAGCGGTAAACAAAGATGTATCCGCACCAGATGCCATGATTTCCTATGAAGTTTGTGGTTTAGTTACTGTATAATAAAAGCAGTGACATTGGGCAGCACGAGGTGGTTCTCCGTATGGACCATTATGATTAGTGTTTTTTTTTTGTATATTCCCTCATTTGAACGGTCTACACACAAAAACGATGGCTAAGGCTGCTATTAATCCAATTTTATAATTTTTTCTTCTTCTTAAAGTTGCACTAAATTTGAAAATGAAAAGACAAAGCTGGAGAAACATATCGATAAGCGAGAGGTGGACAAAGCGGAGGCTGCGCAGAGAGCTGCCGTGGCCGAGGTAAGGGTCATTGTGTACAGAACGCAGCCCCATTATTCTCCAGACCAGGGGAGGTCCCAGAGAGGTCGGACCCCTAATCACTCTCAGGGCTGTGGAGTCAGTAAGCCAAACCTCCGACTCCTCAATTTCCATGACTCCGACTCCACCAAAATGGGCTCCGACTCCGCATCCCTGATCACTATGACGTGAAGACAGGTCCTAGCGACTTTGTAATGGGAGTACCACTTTTGTCCACAGTTTCTATGTAGCACATATAAGTCCCAATATCGTTATCATTTTTTGATCCACCTCAAGACCAAAAAGTATATGAAAGGGAACCGGTCCATTATGGCGCCCTAAGGGAGTGACGCTGATTTAAGGTTGCGCTGTATGACTTATTGGCATGTGGCTAACGAGGAGTCCGCTGCGCGAGAAGTTCATTTTTGTGCTGCGGCTCCGCGCGCCTCTGACACATTGTCGACCGGCATCGGGAAGAGCATGAATATCATCGGACTCTCCCGTACAACAGGATTCACATTAGAAAAAATAATTTCTGTACAAGCCTTTTCTTAGTCCCAGGTACAATGTACACTAATTATTCTTCCCTCTGTAGGTTAGTATCTTGGAGAACCAAAAACAAGCCGAGTTATTAAAACTGCAAATGAAAGCCTCTACCACAGAACAGAGCCTGAAAATGCTAAAACCAATGGCCAAAAGGTACAAAATATTTAGTTGTTTTTTTGCAAAGAAAAAGTAACTGTTTTTCTGCTGCAAGTAAATGATGGCGACATGTGAACGCACCCTAAGGGTATGTGCACACATTGTGGATTTGACGCTGCGGATCTGCCGCTGTTTTCCATGCGTTGTAAAGCTATGGAAAACCAAATCCGCCGTGCATATTCTGCGGAAAATTCCACGCGGAAACGCTGCTATTTATTTTCTGCAGCATGTCAATTCTTTGTGCGGATTCCGCAGTGTTTTACTCCTCTTCCATAATAGGAATCCGCAGGTGTAAAAACGCAGGTGAAATCTGCACAAAATCTGCACTAAATCCACGGGGAATCTGCAGGTAAAACGCACAGCATTTTACCTGCGGATTCTGCAGACTCTGCGCTTAAAAATCCGCAATGGAATCTGCAACATGTGCACATACCCTAAAGAGTCTCATTCGTATTAATTGCAGGAGTCGCTCGTTGACTTTCCTGCGATTATTATGAAGTAATATTTCTGCACTTTTCCTCTTCACAGTAATCCAGGAACTTTAGAACAGATTAATACTATGGAGTCATTTCTGGTAAAATTGAAAAAAGAAATGGACACATTGCAGGTTAGTTATTCATTATTATAAGGGAAATGTGCGGGATTAGGAAAAAATAAAAATTAACGCTTTATTGTAGAGACGGTCGCTTCTGTCCAGAACCAGATCCCCGCTGCGTCTCTTGAATCAGATCCCCGCTGCGTCTCTTGAATCAGATCCCCGCTGCGTCTCTTGAATCAGATCCCCGCTGCGTCTCTTGAATCAGATCCCCGCTGCGTCTCTTGAATCAGATCCCCGCTGCGTCTCTTGAATCAGATCCCCGCTGCGTCTCTTGAATCAGATCCCCGCTGCGTCTCTTGAATCAGATCCCCGCTGCGTCTCTTGAATCAGATCCCCGCTGCGTCTCTTGAATCAGATCCCCGCTGCGTCTCTTGAATCAGATCCCCGCTGCGTCTCTTGAATCAGATCCCCGCTGCGTCTCTTGAATCAGATCCCCGCTGCGTCTCTTGAATCAGATCCCCGCTGCGTCTCTTGAATCAGATCCCCGCTGCGTCTCTTGAATCAGATCCCCGCTGCGTCTCTTGAATCAGATCCCCGCTGCGTCTCTTGAATCAGATCCCCGCTGCGTCTCTTGAATCAGATCCCCGCTGCGTCTCTTGAATCAGATCCCCGCTGCGTCTCTTGAATCAGATCCCCGCTGCGTCTCTTGAATCAGATCCCCGCTGCGTCTCTTGAATCAGATCCCCGCTGCGTCTCTTGAATCAGATCCCCGCTGCGTCTCTTGAATCAGATCCCCGCTGCGTCTCTTGAATCAGATCCCCGCTGCGTCTCTTGAATCAGATCCCCGCTGCGTCTCTTGAATCAGATCCCCGCTGCGTCTCTTGAATCAGATCCCCGCTGCGTCTCTTGAATCAGATCCCCGCTGCGTCTCTTGAATCAGATCCCCGCTGCGTCTCTTGAATCAGATCCCCGCTGCGTCTCTTGAATCAGATCCCCGCTGCGTCTCTTGAATATCTTCCATCTCTACTTTTCACATTCTGGGTTTGTGGTATAAAGCGACTTTATAATTTGTGTTAATTTCTGTTTTAGTCTGAATTTGATGAAAAAATTGCGCCTCTGAAAAAGAGTGTAAATTTGAGCGCTGCTGCAGCAAGTGTGTCTAGTACCGTAAACCCGCCGGCGAGCGCTGTAAGTATACTTACATAGTGTGATCTATAACCTATGACGATATTGGAGATTTGCCGAGAACATGGCGAGTGCGGTAGATTTGTTGAATCTGCCGATGTTATATGACGGATATTTTATAGAGATGCGTTTTTACTGATATTTCACGGTCGCGGCTCTCCTGACCCGAGCGCAATAGCCTGATATATGCCTATCGGGTCAGGTGAGGAGGCATGTGGCCGCAGTCCGCACTCCTGGAAATAGATGTATGTAATTGTAATTTTTCATTTATTTTACTTTACGGTTTTCTTATTTTAGGTGTTGGCAGAGTCTTCCATTAGTTCCCATCCTGTGTCCAGGCACCCCAGTCCATCACCCATCAAACCAAAAATTCCAGCTCCTGTCACATCCTCCATAAAGAAAACCGCACCCAATAAAAAAGCCCAACAGAAAGTCACCAATAAGCCTCAAACGCAACCTGCAACTAATAGCCAAAAACCCAAGACCCCAGCTCCTTCTCCAGCAAAGGCTCCCTGGGCGACTGTTCCTGCCAGAAGGGGGAATGGGCAACCGGAAACCACTGCAAAACCCACCGTGTTTGATAGGATCATTAAGGATCTCCACGACATATTTCCTCACTATAAAAGGTAATGTGTCCATGCCGATGTCCTCCGCAAAGCTTCTTTTGCTGAGGCTTTGCACATAATTTCTTGTATTTACCGCCCTTTTCTCATTTAGAATTGTATTCTTTCGCTGCTTTCCTGTTGACTCTCAGGCTTCGCTCCATGACATCTTCTTACTGCTTCTTTGTGGCTGAGTGCCGACGGCGCATTGTGGTAGACGTAGCGCTCCTATCTCATCTGCCATAATGTCAGTGCAGTCCTCGAAAAAGGAATTTTCCAACTTTTATGAAACAATTTTCAATTGTATAAAACAACATAGGAAGTGATGTCCGCGCCTTCTGCTCGTAGGCCAACACTTCCCCGATTGTCAGTCGTTGTCTATTCACCGCTCTCCAGCGATGTCATGTCCTCTTCACTGAAGCGAATCGCTGTCCTCAGCCAACACATCGTCCATCATCATTACCAAGAGTGATTGGCTACAGCGGTCACGTATTGGCACCCCATGGCATTACTGTAACCTTGTGAATGGGGACCAGGGAAGCGTTGGGCATCTTCCTGACTGAGCCCGTTCTGTAAAGAGCTGGAGGGTGGATGTCTTCTACAGCCGACACCTGGCGTTAACGGCAGCGATCAGAGCGAGCTCCAGTCATTGCTGTTTAACCACTTATTTGTCGCTGTCCATCTTTGAGAGCGGTATTTGATTCCACCCTTATAGTGGAGTTAATTCCCTGCGAGTGTACAGATACAGGAGCACTGTACAGAACTTCAGTCATGACATTTTCCTGGGATTCATCGCACTGACCATACCGAGCTCAACTTCTATGTCCCAGGTCGTCATCTTAGGTGAAACTAATCGTGACTCTTGTCTCTGTGCAGCGCCGAACTCGCCAACTTCATCAAGAATTTCCGCGTTAGAAATAACGGGACTCTCTCCGGCTTGTCGCATGAGGAAATTATTTCTAGGGTGACGGACCACATATTGGACTGCCAGGCCAAGAGCCCGCCGCCTCCAGCCGCACAGGTCAGAAGATGTCTGTCCGAGGCGTTAGTCAAGACTTTTTATATAATTTCTCCGTTTTACGGTGACTGATCTATAATTTATCTTCTTACAGATGACGCCAGGATCGAACGTGTCTTCATCCGCCGTCGCTCAGCCAAAGCAGCCGTGGAGGGTGGTCGCCGGAGGAGCCAGAAACAAATGGCAGAACTCCGATTTAGAGGTGGGTTATTATCAGACTGATACAATATGGGGTCTCTAACCGGGGACTATGTGTGGTGTATACAGATACCGGCACAAGGGGGCGAGAAGTGCGGGGAGAGTGGATCGCTTCTCTCCCGATCATACACTACTGACCCCATCACACTGAAGCCCCCCTGAATAATGATGGATCTAATGTGTACGGTTATCTCTTACAGTCTTTTGGTGAAGACCCCTGTATAATCTGCCACGACGAGTTAAAACAGTTCCCGGTGCACAAGCTGGACTGCGGTCACTACTTCCACAAGCACGTGAGTACGGGACGAGACTAATCTGTGGGCAATATGGCCAGGAGAAGAAAAAAAATAACTTCTATTCCGCCGCCGCTCTTATCCGTGGGGGTCACGGCAGCTCTGCCCCATTCTTCTCATTGACCCTGAGCTGTAGGAACGACCTGCGGATAAGGATGGCGTCGACTCCGGAAATAGGAAACATGTGCTGATGTTACAAATGTCCCTGTGATATCCGACGGGGGAGGGCCGCAGTGTATTCCTAGGAATAATCACCCCTCGAAGTGACGGCCGTAAGTCAGAAATCCGTAATAAGTGCTCAGAGGATAGGGGTCGATCGGACATTGCTAGATGGCATCACTCTGTGACCGGTGCTCGTCCTCCTTTCTCTGTGCCGCTGTTCTTGGTGTTGCAGCCATTGTTGCCTCGTGCTTATTTAGAGCTTGTCCGGCGTCTCATTACATTATGGTCTTGTTTCCGCAGTGTATTAAGACCTGGCTGCACACGCAGAGCACTTGTCCCACCTGCCGTGAACACGCTCTCCTACCAGAAGACTTCCCGGTCCTCGCGGGAAGGATGAGAACCGCTTAGCCCCGCCATCCCGTCCAGCCCAAGTGTACGACGACTGCCGCAGCAGAAACGAAGGACGACAGCCACAAATGTGTCGTAATTAAATATTTGCAATGTGACACGTTGGATCCGTGTGCAGGGTCTCGGGAGAGTCGTACCTGTAGGGCTGGAGACACACAGGCAACTTCTGGGCCATTTCTAGTTTAGCGTCAGATGAACATTATATTTTCTATTCTAATCTTCCTCTGACTTTGAGTTAAAAAAAAATTAAAAATAAAATATATATTTATATTATACATGCTATTGCAGCTAAAAAGCTCTTTTGGCTTCTTGCATCTACTTGTCCTTTGCCTTCCTGTCGGCTTTGTTGTTTTTGTCCCTGTATCAGCACAAATTCTCACTGATGCAATGTCGCTTTTCTCCTAAAGTGGGCAGAAATTTACAAGGAGTTGTGCACGGGTCGTTATTGGCGGCTAGTAGGGATCACAGAGACTCTGGGACTGATTGATCCCGTGACTGGCCGGAGGGTTTTTTCTCCCCTCTACATAAACCAGCTAAACATTACAGAACCTGCCATTAGAAAATCTCGCTGATTAATTCACTAGTAACTCGTTCTTTAGTTAAGTACAGTGATACATAGAGGCTGTAGAAAACTTTTTTTTTTTTCTGAAGCCCTATTACCAAAAATCCTGCCAATTAAAAAGAAAATGCACTTGAAGGGAACCGCTAACCTCAGAAAATGCTATTTTATTATTACCTGCAGATATATGGTTAATCTGCACAGTAAATAGCATTATGAGGTCGTCCTGAGCGCAGCTCCTGTAAGACAACTAACCTATTTCCTCACTGGAGCCACCAACATTCCGAAGGAAGAGAGATGGTATACTGATGCTGCTTTCAGATGCGCTCAATGATAAATTCACTCGTAACTCATTCTGCAGCCTGCTATGTAATCTAATACATAAAGGCTGTAGAAACCATTCCATTAATCCAATGACAAAAAAAAAAAACACGAAAGGTGTCCACATCAGTTATGTGGTTGTCTCTTCTCCTATAACATTGACCATATGTTGATTTTATTAAAAGCGGTGGCTTACACTATTGTTTTATTAGTTAACTTGGAGAGGAGGTCACACACTGAGCATTTTTCAAAAAAAAGGCTTTCCTTTATTGTACCCCATGTATTTTTTTTTTCTCTAATGCTCAGTTTTTGTTTTTTGTTTTCTTCCTGTTTGCGCCTTGTTAAAGGGACGGGTAGATCCCAGGTTACTTATAGTGGTGCCCTTTGTTTGTTTTACTCTTGTTATAGGGAATATACACGTTAAAACTAGTGATGAGCGGGTGTCCTTTTTAGCATGCTCGGGTGTTCACCGAGTATCATGGGTGTGCTCGTAGATGTTTGTGTCACTGCAGCTGCATGATTTGCGGCTGCTAGACAGCCTGAATACATGTTGGAATTCCCTAACAAACAGGCAACCGCCACATGTATTCAGGCTGTCTAGCAGCCGCAAATAATTCAGCTGCGAGGCCTCAAACATAATCTCCGAGCACTAACAAATACTCGGAGTAACAAGCACACTCGCTCATCACTAGTTAAAACCTTTGTACAGCATACAACATATGCACTGTGTATATCATTATTTTTGTTTAAATCCTAGTCTTAGTATTTTATAAAATATTCTAAAAAAAAATCAAATAAAAACAATAACCCCTCCCTAGTCAGATATAGATATATATAGATATATATATATATATATATATATATATATATAGATATATATATAGATATATAGATATATATCTATATATATATTTTTTTTAAATTACTGAAGTTTTCCTGCACTATATATATTCACATCTTCCTTCCAAAGCTGCCTCCATACCTGCACCCCCCTAGACACGTAGGGCTGCCCCCAACGAGGGGAGGGAATTCCTTCCCAGCTCCAGACATGGCGCTCAGAATAAACCCCTGGATTTTTTAGTAAGGCGTCCAGATTAATAACGAGGCCACATTACACAGATAAGGAGGCGATCTATTACTACACACTATGACTGCGGCTTTCTCTATAGTCACTTGTTTTGCTTTATGTTAAATAAAGAAAAAAGTTATATTTGGCTTTAAAATAAAAGTTTTTTTTCCCTTAATTTTATGGTTATTGTAATTTTTTCTCTTTAGATACTTGTTATCGCCATATACATTTGTGGTACAAGTGCTTAGCGTTATTCTCTTGTATCTTGAGGTGCGCCCGCTCCCCTGCGTTTTGACTTCTCAGGAGGCAGAACGTTCTGCTTGATTGACAGGTCGGCCCAGCGGCATGGCTACACTATTAGCCCAAACTGAGCGAATAGGAAACAGCTCGTGAGTGCTTTGCTCCTTGCCTACGAGACCGACCGCCCCTGCAGAGATGGTTGGTAACCCAGGCAACCAGCGGTAAACAATAGAATTTAAAAATCCAATTTAATAGATAAATTGCAAAGATGTTTGTATTTACAAACACTTTTGTATTGTTGCCCATTTAACAAGTTTAGAACAACCTCTTTAATAATAAAACATCCTTTACTTGGTGCTTTAGGTGCTACTTATTAAAATGCCCATCTTGGAAGAGTTTAGTGGGGGGTATAGGAAGTGTTGTGTCTTCCTACCAGGTTATAGACCTCCTGCAGGTACTCGAGGAGTAGGAAAAGAAGAGACAAGAATAACTGCATCCTGGAAAAAATAAACTGGAGTCTGGGTCCAAAGTAACCATCAGAGAAATAATGGGGAATAAAAAGTGGAAATATGCAAAAAAAAAAAAAAGTTGCAGAAGTGACACTGAACTGAATTACCCTTCTAAACTAAAAACCTGGCTGGTCTCCGCACCCGATGGACCTATGTAGCATCTAGTTAGGAGCTTTGTTCCTGATTCCCACCGACGACGGCCCAGTATGGCCTGTAGCACCCTGCAAGCGAGAACTGGGACTGTGCAGTGCAAGCTAGAGTATATGGATGACAGGCCAAAGCCGTCAGGGGTCTAACAATTGTGGCCATAGAGGGTGCGACAGGGCCTGAGGGGGTGAAGATTGTGCAAGTTCTTGAATTTCTGCAAGTTCTACCACATCTCAAAATGAATGGACAGAGGGTTAGCAAGAGTGATGTGTCCTACAGAGTGGCTCAACCAAGTGGCGGGCTTGGGCTATCTCTATGCTCTAAAAGAAAATTGTACACTTCATTGGGGGACACAGGAAACCATGGGTGTAGGCTGCGGCCACTAAGCAGAAAAAAAGCAAACTCCTCGCTCAAGCAACCGTGTAGAACTTGGAGAAGGAATGGACCATAGACCAGGAAGCGGCTTAGAAGGCCGGGGGCGAACAGCCCATGAAGCTCCCGCTGCCATGTGGGGAGAGCAATGACCCCCAAACGCTGCATTCAGTCTGCACACAGTGAAGTATCATGACATGTTCAGGTTTCTCTTACTATGGTGCCGGACGTATTTACCGCATACCAGGAATCATGGACCAGTTTGCAGATATTACGATACTTGAGTTCGTGTTGCCTTACGCAGAAGAGGATATGCCCTTGAAATAAGATGACCCTAAACACACCAGTAAACGAGCAAAATCTTGGTTCCAGTCCAACAAAATTGAGGTTATGGAGTGGCCAGCCCAGTCCCCGGACCTTAATCCGATAGAACACTTGTGACGTGTGACGAATGAGAGCTGGGGGAATACAGATATCCCACCGCAATCACCAATCTGTGACAGAGATTACTCAGACACCGCTCTCTGGCGCCCCCTTACGCTCCGGTCCGTCACTGCCAGGATCCCACAGTAACACCAGATCGGTATGCTGGTCTGTTAACAAGCTTATATCGGGTCAGAAACCAACCCCTGGTAGCGTATAAGTACTAGCTGGACTCACGGACGTGGGAATCAGGATTCGAGGTAAAAGAGCAGCGCAAAATGAATTGATATGGCAGAACCCCCGCTTTGATGCAGCCCGGATCAAAGCTGGGACATGTTAGCTGTTTTGAACAGCTGACATGTGCCCGCAATAGGTGCGGGTGGAATTGCGATCCACCCACCGCTATTAACTAGTTAAATGCCTGTGTCAAATAGCCACTGACGGCAGCATTTAACGCGCGCTTCCGTCCGAAAATGCATGCATCAGTGACCCCCGTTATGTGATCAGGGGTCATTGGCGCGTTGACATGACAGCCAGAGGTCTCCTTGAGACCTCTATGGTTGTTGATGCCGGATTACTAAGAGCGCCACCCTGCGGTCGGCGCTCATAGCAATGCTGTAATTCTACTACATAGAGGCGATCCGACCATCACCTCTATGTAGCAGAGGCGATCGAGTTGTGCCAGCTTCTAGTCTCCCATGGAGGCTATTAAAGCATGTCACAAGTGAAAAAAAAAAGTTTTTAAAAATATGAAAAAAATAAATGTTTAAATCATCCCCCTTTCGCCGCATTCAAAATAAAACAATAAAAAAAATCAAACCTACACATATTTGGTATCGCCGAGATAAGAATCGCCCGATCTATCAATAAAAGGATTAACCTGATCGCTAAACAGCGTAGTGATTAAAAAAATGAAAAACGCTAGAATTACGTTTTATTTTGGTCGCTGCGATATTAAAATGCAATAACAGGTGATCAAAAGAACGTATCTGCACCAAAATGGTATCATTAAAAACATCAGCTCGGCACGCTAAAAAATAAGCCCTCACCCAACCCCAAATCACTAAAAATAAAGACGCTACAGTTATCGGAAAATTGCGCAATTTATTTTTTATTTTTTGCAAGTTTCACCACTTAAAAAAAAAGAACCTAGACATGTTTGGTGTCTATGAACTCGTAATGACCTGGAGAATCATAATATCAGGTCAGTTTTAGCATTTAGTGAACTTAACAAAAAGGCCAAACAAAAACAATAGTGGGATTGCACTTTTTTTGCAATTTCACCGCACTTGGAAATTCTTTCCCGTTTTCTAATACACGACATGGTAAAACCAATGATGTCGTTCAAAAGTTCAACTCGTTCTGCAAAAATTAGCCCTCACGTGGCCAAATTGACGGAAAAATAAAAATAAACTTATGGCTCTGGGAAGGAGGGGAGCGAAAAACAAATACACCTCTGGTCATGAAGGGGTTAATTGCTGAAAGGCGCACTAGATAATACAAATATATACGGAGTTATACACAGATATTACAGCCAGAAGTCCAGATAAAGGAAGGGTGCAGGTATGGGACTGCAGTTAGCTGTATGTGTCACGTTACCGGTTCTTCTAGCATGTGGATCCAGGGAAGCACTCCAAACCACAGGCACTCTTAGTTTCTGGTCCATTTTGTATAAAATTCTATATTTCTATATAGAGGATCTGTTTATGGGAACTTTTTTTTTCATCTTATTATTTAGTTGTTAAATTTGGAGCAATTTTCAGACAAACGCCCCAAGAATCGCATCGTTCCACACAAAAATGTGACGAAAAATGTAAAAAAAAAAAAAATTATCAGGTGTTTTTCCATTGAAATCAATAGGAAGCTCATTAAGCTTATATGATGTTCCTCATGTGGATTTTAACAGCTGAATCTACACATTTTTACACTTTAAAAAAAAAAAAAATCACAATCTTCCCCAACTCCCATTTTCCGAGATCCGCCAACAGGTCATGTTTTCAGGATTTCCCAGGTGATAATTCCATTATATGAGCAATACTAAGGAAATCCTGAAGAAGTGATCTGTTGGTGGCTCTGGAGTTGGGGGAACCTTATATTAGGGTATGTACTCACAACATCTTTAAGATGGTGGGTTTGTGGCGCTGCTCGGATGGGTTTTTCTGCCTGAAGCATACATTGTGCACATATGTTTTTCTGTAGAGATCCGATCTCCAGTTTTCCTGCTACAGATCCTCATCCAATTTCTGGTTACCTGCAGCCACCAGTAGGGGGCGCTCGTCCCATAGCTTTGATTCCTGGCTTCACTATGATGCTCTTAGCACTTGTGGTTGATGAGACGACGCTACTGTTGGCACAAAGTGGCGCTTCTCTGCAAAGATCATGGACTGCTGGATACAAGGGATGGGGTTAATGAACCTTTGGGCTATGTGCACACGGTGCAGATTTGCCTGCGGATCTACAGCTGTTTTCCATGCGGCTTACAGTACCATGTAAACCTATGAAAAACCAAATCCGCTTGGTGCTTAGATCCTCCCGCATGAGGGCATGGCAGCATCGGTGTGGAGGGGACAGAGAAAGTAATTTCTCCATCTCCTCCATTGACTGTATATATCAGACTGCACTTGGATGACATCAGAGTGCAGTTCGATGTTTCGCACGCATCCATAGACTTGTATGGGTGAGAGCGAGCCGAGGCTCGTATGCGCCCACAGGAAGAGGTTTGAGGAAATAATCACAGATCTGAGCGGCCTCTAGAATAACACTGGGCCGAGGGCTATCCGACATTTTTTTCCATAGCACATGGCCATGTTACACGGCAGTGTGAGCGAGGCCTAGTACTACTGACCTGGCCAACTTCCCTTCTACACCACTGGATAGCAGACAATCATTTGATAATTTCTGAACACCATCTTTCGCACTGTTTGAGTCTTCGGAGGACCTTGGAGACACCAGAGCAATACTCGGGCTCCATCTTACCAGGTCACAGCGTTTTCCGTTCCAGTGTGGAAAGCCACCAAAACGAGTTTTCAATTCCAGCATTTATGGCATAAGGAAACTATCACATTGCGTTCAGGCTCCCGTCTGAATCCCCCACAAAATGGGATTTGGGCCTAAGAGCCAACGGGGCCGTAGATTAGAACAGTTGTGCACCATTTTCAGGAGTATACACTTAGTAGAGGTGGACACTCATACGTAGTAGACCATCGGGGTGTCAATCCTCCCGTAGGCGGTCATTCCTGAAAAAGGAGATTTTTGTGTACTCACCGTAAAATCTCTTTCTCTTAGCCTCTAATTGGGGGACACAGGACCATGGGTGTTATGCTGCTGTCCACTAGGAGGCGACACTATGCATAATCTGAAAAAGATTAACTGTGGCTCCTCCTGTGCAGTATACACCCCTGGACGGCATCATCCTTCTCCAGTTTTGTGCCAAAGCAGTAGGAGGAACGTAACATGAATAACATAATTATGCCTGTAAGAAGGCAACTATGTACGAGCTCAAGAAACAATATGAGAACTCAACAGTTACAAGTTACAACAGCCCGGAAAGGGCAACAGGGTGGGAGCTGTGTCCCCCAATTAGAGGCTAAGAGAAAGAGATTTTACAGTGAGTACACAAAAATCTCCTTTACTCTGTCGCCTCATTGGGGGACACAGGACCATGGGACGTCCTAAAGCAGTCCCTGGGTGGGAAGCAATGGACGAATATTGTGCAGACAGGCCCGTACACTTAGGGCACCGCCGCCTGCAGGACACGTCTACCCAGGCTCGCGTCCGCTGAGGACTGGGTATGAACCCTGTAGTGTTTAGTAAACGTGAGTAAGCTAGTCCAAGTGGCCACCTTACACACTTGTTGTGCCGAAGCCTGGTGCCGAATGGCCCAGGAAGCCCCTACCGCCCGTGTAGAGTGTGCCGTAATACCGGCTGGAAGAGGAGAATTCTTAAGGCGGTACGCCTCTTGTATGGTGGATTTGATCCACCTGGCAAGAGTAGCTTTGGAAGCTGGCATACCCTTGTGGCCGCCTTCCGGAAGGAGGAAAAGGGAATCAGACCTCCGGAAGGACGCAGTCCTAGACACGTATATACGCAAAGCCCTGACAAGGTCAAGCGTATGCAGAGCCTTCTCCACTCTATGAACCGGAACCGGACAAAGGGATGGTAGTGAAATTTCCTCATTGAGGTGGAAGTCGGACACAACGGAAGGAAGGATGGGACCGTACGAAGAACTACCTTGTCCTGGTGAAATGCCAGGAAAGGCCGTCTGCAGGAGAGTGCTGTCAGTTCAGACACCCTGCGTAGCGAGGTGATTGCCACCAGGAAAACCACCTTCTGGGAAAGAAGGCGGAGCGGGACCTCCTTAAGGGGTTCGAAGGGTGGTTCCTGCAATGCTGTCAGGACCAGGTTGAGGTCCCACGTTTCTAGTGGTCGTCTGTAGGGGGGAACCAATCGGGAAACCCCCTGAAGGAAAGTCCTTACTTGCGGCTTGGTAGAAATGCGCTTTTGGAAAAGCACTGAGAGGGCTGACACCTGGCTCTTAAGCGAGCCCAATGACAGCCTGGCCTCTAGACCCGATTGGAGAAAACCAAGTACTTTGGGTAGGGAATAAGGGAGTGGGATCTGGCCACGAGATTAACACCAGGTAAAGAAAGCTTTCCAGGTACGGTAATAAATCTTGGCAGAGGCTGGTTTCCGTGCTCTGATCATGGTTCCAATGACATCTGCCGAGAGCCCTGCCTGGGTTAGAACCCAGGTCTCAAGGGCCACGCCGTCAAATTGAGAGCCCCTGAGTTCTGGTGGTAGAACGGCCCTTGTGATAGAAGATCGTGGCGGTCGGGGAGACGCCAGGGGGCGTCTGCTGTGAGTTGTACGATGTCGGCGTACCATGTGCGTCTGGGCCAGTCCGGTGCAATGAGGATGGTTGGAACTCCCTCTTGTTTGATCTTCCTCACCACTCTGGATATCAGGGGGAGAGGTGGAAAAATATACAGAAGCTGGAACTGGGTCCAGTCCTGAACCAGAGCGTCTGCTCCGAGCGACCGCGGATCGTGTGTTCTCGCAATGAAGTTGGAGACCTTGGCATTGAAATGGGATGCCATTAGGTCCACATCCGGGGTCCCCCAGCGGAGACAGATCTGTTGAAAAATTTCAGGATGGAGAGACCACTCTCCCGAGTCTATTCCTTGTCGGCTGAGGAAGTCTGCTTCCCAGTTGTCCACACCCGGAATGTGGACCGCCGAAAGAACCGACCCTGTGTCCTCCGCCCAGCGGAGGATATGTGACACTTCCCGCATCGTCTGGGTACTGCGGGTCCCCCCTTGATGATTCACATATGCCACAGCCGTGGCATTGTCCGACTGTATCCTGATGTGAGAGGCTTCCAGTAAGTGATGGAAGGCCCTCAATGCCAGAAGGATGGCACGAATTTCCAGGATGTTGATGGGCATGGTCGCTTCCGCTGGGGACCACTTGCCCTGTTCCCTGTGGTGTAGGTGCACCGCACCCCAACCTGTCAGACTCGCGTCGGTGGTCAGAACCTTCCATTGACCTGAGAGAAAGGATTTCCCCTTTGCTAGCGAGGTTGGCTTGAGCCACCAGTGCAGGGACCTCCTGGTTGACGACGTTAGCTGGAACTCCCTGTCGAGAGAGAAGGGATTCCTGTCCCAGGACTTGAGAATGGCTAGTTGGAGAGGTCTGAGGTGAAACTGGGCAAATGGGACGGCTTCTATTGCTGCTGCCATCTTGCCGAGGACTCTCATGGCAAACCGGAGAGATCGAGGGGGTTTGCGGAGGAGGGTGCGAACTGCTAGTCGGAGGGCCAGTGCCTTGTCCTTGGGAAGGAGCACTAGACCCCTGGAGGTGTTGAATAACATTCCCAGGAAGGTCAGGGACTGACTCGGGGTTGGTGATGACTTTTGTAGGTTGATTAACCAGCCCATGCGACTGAGAGTATCGGTTGTGATTGAGACGCTGAACTCGCAGCCCTTGAAGGTGGGAGCCTTGATGAGTAGATCGTCCAGGTATGGAACGACTACTATGCCTCTGGAATGCAGGACGTCCATGGTTGCTGCCATGACCTTGGTGAACACTCTGGGAGCCGTGGCGAGTCCAAAGGGGAGAGCCACGAATTGGTAGTGGTCCTGGCCTATTGCGAACCTGAGAAACCTCTGATGGGCAGGTGCAATGGGTATATGCAGGTATGCGTCTTGTATGTCTATGGAGGCGAGATATTCGCCCTTCTCCATGGACGCAATGATGGACCGAAGGGACTCCATGCGGAAGTGACGGACCCGTACATATTTGTTGAGCTGTTTTAGGTCTAGTATGGGCCGTACGCTGCCTCCTTTCTTGGGAACTACGAACAGATTGGAGTAGAACCCTCGGAAGCGGTCGGTCGTGGGTACCGGTACTATGACTCCTGATTGACAAAGCGAGGAGACCGCTTGGTGGTAGGCTCGAGCCTTGGCTGGCGGTTTTGGGGGGACAGAGAGGAAGAACCGGGCCGGTGGGTTGGAGGTGAAGTCTATTTTGTATCCGGAAGACACTAGTTCCATGACCCACCTGTCTTCTGTAATAGGCAGCCAGACTTGATGAAAGAGCAAAAGTCGGCCGCCTACTGGTGTGGTGTCTTCCGGAGTCCGTGAGTCATGAGGAGGAGAAAGTCTGAGATTTTCCTCCTCTGGGCTTAGACTGGCCTGCTTTTAACTGCCAGGTCTTGTCCGACCTTTGCGTCGATCGTGAGTTGTCCCTGCGTGGGGAACGGTTATGATTTTGTACTGGACGTGAGACGGACCAGCCGGAGGAATTCCGAAAGGATCGGAATCGAGTTTGGTTACGCTTCTTGTAAGTGCGTTTAGGTTTCAGTTGGGGAAGAGAAGTACTCTTACCCCCTGTGGCGTTGGATATCATAGTGTCCAACTGTTCACCGAAAAGTCTCCCACTGAGGTAGGGGAGGTGCGTGAGGGACTTCTTTGAGGCTGCGTCCGCTTTCCATTCCCGCAGCCAGAGGATACGCCGAATCGTGATGGCGTTTGATGCTATCCCCGCGACTCCCCTTGCTGAATCCAGAGCTGCATGGAGCATGTAATTTGCTACAACAGCAATTTGAACCGCTTGGTCCGACAGTTCAGGAGCGGATGCTTGGAAGGCTTGTAAATTCTTTGCCCAGGCCAGGATGGCCTTGGCAGCCCAAACTGAGGCGAACGCGGGAGCCAGGGATGCCCCTGCTGCCTCGAAAAGTGAACGAGCCATGCGTTCTACCTGCCGGTCTGCTGCGTCCCTGAGGGTTGAGCTATCTGGCAGTGAAAGGAGGGTCTGTGCTGCTAGCCTGGAGACTGGGGGATCCACTTCAGGTGGATCTGTCCATTCCTTGGTGTCCTTCTGTGGGAAGGGGTACCTCGCCTCCAGATATTTGCGATTAGCGAATTTTTTCTCAGGCTGTGAGAGCTGTTTTTTAAGGATCGCCTTAAACTCTGGGTGGTTAGAGAAAACCTTAGGCGGCTTCAGAGGTCCTTCAAAGGAAATCTTATGTTCTGGGGCCTCTGGTGGCGGATCAGAAATGTCCAGCGCCCGATGGATGGACGATATTATGTCCTCAACTAGCACTGTATTGCTAGGAGGAATTGGGATCAGGGACCCCTCCGTTTCTCTGTCCGAGTCAGAGTCGCAGATGCCTTCCGAATCCTGTGTATCACTGAGGCGTCCCCTGCTGGGTGGGCAAGGGAGAAGGCCTTCTCTGGTTGGGGATTGCGGAGATCTGCATTGTCTGTCCCTGGAATGGGACGGTCTAGATGACCTGGAGCTACGGTGTCTCTCCCTAGAGGGGGATGACCGTGTGCTATGGGATGACGCAGATGGACTTGATCTATGGATCCGCTTGCGTCCTGACCTAGACGTGGATGTGCCAGGGTCATCTTGTTCCTGAGTCAAGCTCTCCCTTTGCTGGGTAACGGTCATAGCCGGGGCATGACCCTGCAGAGCCTGAAGCAATGTGGAAGTTAGGTTATCTATAGACTGCGTCATAGATTGCGATATCTGAGTAGCCCATTCCGGCGTGGCATTAGACACCGAGGCATTGGCAGGGGCTTCTTGAGGCTGTGACACAGTAGTTTGTATACAGTTCTGACAATGCGGGTACGTGCTACTACTGGGGAGAGCGGTCCCCCAGGCTGTACAGAATGCATAATAGCAGTTCTGCCTGGTTCTCTTGGACCGTGAGCCCTGCATAGTGCACAAAGTGCAGAGGTGCTGCCAGCAGATGGACCTTACAGGGGTAGAGAACCTACAGGGGAGCCTTATAGGTAATATGGATTCACAGCTGAGTAAAAAGAACCCAGCTGTGATCTTACCCCACCAGTGTGCCCCTAGGTCCAGCGCCGAAGATCCACAGTCCTGTGCCCCCCGGAGACTGGCTGCCTGGTCCTGGTCCTGCAGACCGGGAGATGCAGGGTTAATCTGCAGCCGAAAATGGCTGCTGAGACAGAGAGGAAAGGAGGAGAAGGGGGTGGAGAGCTGGAAAAAGGCGGCAAGGCTGTGTAAAAACCATGCCCTTTCTGTCTCGATCCGCCCCTTGTATGACACTGTAGAGTGTCATATTTGTCATCCGGGGGGCGGGCCGGGGGGTGGAGAGGAGGCTGTGGCTTCAGCTAGGCCAAAGCCGGGGCCTAAAGTAGATGCCTGGGGCCCAGAAGGGCTCCAGGCCGGCGCGAAAGTCCGGGAGGGGGTCGGATCTGAACCGGACCCCTCCGGATTTAAAGGCAGGATAGCGGTGGGGCTGTAAGCGAGAGGGGGGCCCTGTGAGGGGTCCCCCTGAGGCAGTATAGAGCTGGTGCTGCCGCAGAGACAGGGCCGCAGGGAGCCCTGTGTCTGTATGTGCCATGCCTGCCTGCACTCCCCCCGGCCCCAACAGGAGCCCGCAGCTGGGCTGGGGTCCCTGGATGCAGGCGCAGTGTGCTGGCCCATTGCTGGGAGCTGTAGGATGCTGCCTGTACAGGCCCTACCTGAGGTGTCTCAACCTAATACCCCCAGAGGGGGATAGGGAGGGTGCTGTTGTCACCTTCAGGGGCCTTTATCCTCGCCCTCAACCCAGAAACCAAAAGGAATTGGGGAAGGAGGGGGGGGTCTCGACTTCGAACCAGCACCCGAGGGGCTGGGGAAGGAGCAGCATGGGGAATAGCCATCTCAACTTCAACTGGGCACCCCATAATATAATAGGGGGCCGAGGAAGGAGCCATGCCGGGAGTCTCACGGGAGACCCTCTTTTCTCCATCTGTAATCCCGTCGGAAAACGGAGTAAAAATCTTTAGGTGTGCCTCCTTTGCGACACTAAGCAAAAACTGGAGAAGGCTGATGCCGTCCAGGGGTGTATACTGCACAGGAGGCGCCACAGTTAATCTTTTTCAGATTATGCATAGGGTCGCCTCCTAGTGGACAGCAGCATAACACCCATGGTCCTGTGTCCCCCAATGAGGCGACAGAGTAATGATGCACGTTTGCTGTCGTCCCCATTATAATCTATGGACTCATTGGTGTAAGTGCCTAAATCGCGTTTTCTGGGGGGCTTCACACACAAACCTCAACAGGGTCACTGAAGAGGTGCCTGAGCGCAGTATGAAAGCCCCCTAACGGTGTTCTTCCTGAATTACTACATTCCCGAGACGCTCAGTTTTGGTCAAACTTAGGGGTCAAGAACCCCCCGCACAAGGTAGATCTCAAAAATGTTCGTTTCCTTCAATGTGACCAGCTCTATCACATCCCCAGCCACAATATCAGTAGGTACCTGCTCTAAATACTCAGTGTCCAGACTTAGGAAATGCTCTCATATCCTCCTACCCCGACTGGGACCCAAGGAGCGGATCTCCTCTTCATACACGCAGTTACTGAGCCAGAGATGCTCCTCATCGCCATTGTTACATAGTTATTAAGGTTGAAGGAAGACTTTAAGTCCATCTAGTTCAACCCATAGCCTAACCTAACATGCCCTAACATGTTGATCCAGGGGAAGGCAAAAAACCCCATGTGGCAAAGAGTAAGCTCCACCTTTGGGAAAAAAATTCCTTCCCGACCCCACATACGGCAATCAGACTGGTTCCCTGGATCAACGCCCTATCAAGGAATCTAGTGTATATACCCTGTAACATTATACTTTTCCAGAAAGGCATCCAGTCCCCTCTTAAATTTAAGTAATGAATCACTCATTACACCATCATACGGCAGAGAGTTCCATAGTCTCACTGCTCTTACAGTAAAGAATCCGCGTCTGTTATTATGCTTAAACCTTCTTTCCTCCAGACGTAGAGGATGCCCCCTTGTCCCTGTCTCAGGTCTATGATTAAAAAGATCAGCAGAAAGGTCTTTGTACTGTCCCCTCATATATTTATACATTAACATAAGATCACCCCTTAGTCTTCGTTTTTCCAAACTAAATAGCCCCAAGTGTAATAACCTATCTTGGTATTGCAGACCCCCCAGTCCTCTAATAACCTTGGTCGCTCTTCTCTGCACCCGCTCCAGTTCAGCTATGTCTTTCTTATACACCGGAGACCAGAACTGTGCACAGTATTCTAAGTGTGGTCGCACTAGTGACTTGTATAGAGGTAAAATTATGTTCTCCTCATGAGCATCTATGCCTCTTTTAATGCATCCCATTATTTTATTTGCCTTTGTAGCAGCTGCCTGACACTGGCCACTGAATGTGAGTTTGTCATCCACCCATACACCCAGGTCTTTTTCATTGACTGTTTTACCCAGAGTTTTAGAATTAAGCACAGTTATACATCTTATTACTTCTACCCAAGTGCATGACCTTACATTTATCCCCATTAAAGCTCATTTGCCATTTATCAGCCCAAGCTTCTAGCTTACATAAATCAGCCTGCAATATAAAATTATCCTCCTCTGTATTGATTACCCTGCAGAGTTTAGTGTCATCTGCAAATATTGAAATTCTACTCCGAATGCCCCCTACAAGGTCATTAATAAATATGTTAAAAAGAAGAGGGCCCAATACTGACCCCTGTGGTACCCCACTGCTAACCGCGACCCAGTCCGAGTGTGCTCCATTAATAACCACCCTTTGTTTCCTATCCCTGAGCCAGCTCTCAATCCACTTACACATATTTTCCCCTATCCCCAATATTCTCATTTTATGTAACAACCTTTTGTGTGGCACCGTATCAAAAGCTTTTGAAAAGGCCATATACACTACATCCACTGGGCTCCCTTGGTCCAGTCCGGAACTTACCTCTTCATAGAAGCTGATCAAATTATTGGTTGGTGGAGGACAGTAATTCCCTCCCTATAAGAGGATTGGAGCGAGGCCTCGTCCTCCCCACAATTAATAAGCTAATCCGAATATATATATATATATATATTCCATCAATGTGACCCGACTCCTGGCAGTGTATATACCATGGGTATATAGGTGGGGGAGAGAGGCTGTTAGACAGCTGTAACACATGGATATCCTGTTTTTTGGGCAATCCCTGCATGGGTTGCGACAGTCAAACAGCCATGACACATGCAGCCGAGGGGTCTCAAACATATTTTTCGAGCACACTGAATACCCTCGGTTAGCACCTGAGCATGCTCAGATAACACTTTATCCCAGCACACTTGCTCATCACTAGTTAATATTAGACCCACGGTATGTTAAGGTCAACTATGCCAGACCCAATAATGAGAAAAGCTGTTAGTTCTAGGCTGTAACTTATTTTGTATAATCAATAAAGAAATAAATGATAAATTTAAAAAAAAAAAAAACACCACAAAACCAGCAGCAGAAAATACACGAGTTTTACTGTAGAAATGTATGAAAACTGCACCACAATGTGAACGGTGTTTAATGAGAGGGTGGAGACGTCTACGATGGGCACATAGGCTGGTGATGACTGGCGATATCGCCGCTGTACGGACTCAGGACTTGAATCCTCATTGGCAGGGATTTTTTTGTGTTGCGATATTTATTTAGGTTTTTCCATCCAATTCTTCACAATGGAGCACGTGGTTCATGGATTTTATGCAAAATCAAAAATTTCACTATTGTTATCTAACTTTTTAATAATAAAGAAAATAGCCAAAACACCCCCCCCCCGAACAATAATGAATTGAAACCCAAGGGTTTGTGTGTTATATTCTATACAACTTGAGAGGGAAGTTCTCTGTGATCAGATGATCGTCCTGAAGAACCAGCACAATGTTGACTTCAAACTCTGCGGAGACATTAATCATCATCGCGTCAGTACCGATCCCGTGCGATCAGCCGTATAGCAGAGGCAATGAGAAAACCTACCTATTTTAAAGTTGGTAGTTTCCAGAGTCGGGCAGGTGAATAATCTGGGAAATACCATATAGATTGGAATGGGGAGACCTCGGCACACATCGCCCTCCGCTATCTGAATATTCTGTATTTCGGTGGCATCCCTGGCGTAGCCTTCCGCACAACCTGGAAATAGAAGCAAAGCATTTACAAACAACAAAAACAGTGGACTTTTTTTTGGCGGAGGGTGAGTAACTCCTTTCAAGGGTACAATTTTTCGGTAAATGGGAGTATACCCCAACTGATAACATTGTGACTGCACTCATATTTACAAGCTGCCGGCAGTCACACTTTATCATGGAACTCTATATAAGTGATCATTCCCCATTCCTAGATCGGTCGCTTTTTTTTCGTGAACTTTCTCCCCCCCCCCCCCCCCCCCCCCCAAATCTTCCAAAAAGCCATAACTTTTTTCTTTCCACACACCTAGCCGTATGAGGACGTCCTTTTGGAAGGACAAGTTGTAGTTTTACACCATGTAACTAGAAAAGAGCTAGAAGAGTCAAATAGTGAAGGAAAAAAAATATTCTGCAATTGGACTTTGTTTATACAGCACTTACTGTGACCTAACAAGATTCAAAGTCATTTTAATATTTTTGGAGACTTTTTTCAGTAATAAATAAAGCCACTTTTTGACATTCAGAATGTGTTTCTCCCTCCTCCCATTTTTGGAGCTGTGCGAGGGTTGGTTTTTTGTGTGGTGACCTGTAGCTCCTATTGGTTGCTATTCTGGGCAAACGCTGTCTTCTACTGGTTCCAATTCTGGGCAAACACTGTCTTCTACTGGTTCCAATTCTGGGCAAACGCTGTCTTCTATTGGTTCCTATTCTAGGCAAACAAGGTCTTCTGTTGGTTCCAGTTCTGGGCAAACGCTGTCTTCTACTGGTTCCAATTCTGGGCAAACACTGTCTTCTACTGGTTCCAATTCTGGGCAAACGCTGTCTTCTATTGGTTCCTATTCTAGGCAAACAAGGTCTTCTGTTGGTTCCAATTCTGGGCAAATACGGTCTTCTGTTGGTTCCAATTCTGGGCAAGCAAAGTCTTCTATTGGTTCCAATTCTGGGCAAATACGGTCTTCTGTTGGTTCCAATTCTGGGCAAGCAAAGTCTTCTATTGGTTCCAATTCTGGGCAAACACGGTCTTCTGTTGGTTCCAATTCTGGGCAAGCAAAGTCTTCTATTGGTTCCAATTCTGGGCAAGCAAAGTCTTCTGTTGGTTCCAATTCTGGGCAAACATGGTCTTCTATTGGTTCCAATTCTGGGCAAATACGGTCTTCTGTTGGTTCCAATTCTGGGCAAGCAAAGTCTTCTATTGGTTCCAATTCTGGGCAAACACGGTCTTCTGTTGGTTCCAATTCTGGGCAAGCAAAGTCTTCTATTGGTTCCAATTCTGGGCAAACACTGTCTTCTGTTGGTTCCAATTCTGGGCAAGCAAAGTCTTCTATTGGTTCCAATTCTGGGCAAACACGGTCTTCTGTTGGTTCCAATTCTGGGCAAGCAAAGTCTTCTATTGGTTCCAATTCTGGGCAAACACTGTCTTCTATTGGTTCCAATTCTGGGCAAACACTGTCTTCTGTTGGTTCCAATTCTGGGCAAACACGGTCTTCTGTTGGTTCCAATTCTGGGCAAACACTGTCTTCTATTGGTTCCAATTCTGGGCAAACACGGTCTTCTGTTGGTTCCAATTCTGGGCAAGCAAAGTCTTCTATTGGTTCCAATTCTGGGCAAACACGGTCTTCTGTTGGTTCCAATTCTGGGCAAACACGGTCTTCTGTTGGTTCCAATTCTGGGCAAACACGGTCTTCTGTTGGTTCCAATTCTGGGCAAACACGGTCTTCTGTTGGTTCCAATTCTGGGCAAACACGGTCTTCTGTTGGTTCCAATTCTGGGCAAACACGGTCTTCTGTTGGTTCCAATTCTGGGCAAACACGGTCTTCTGTTGGTTCCAATTCTGGGCAAACACGGTCTTCTGTTGGTTGCGATTCTGGGCAAACATGATGTTTTGATCGCATTTTATTCCATCTTTTTCAGGATGAGAGACTTCTGAGAAAATGACCAGGAGCGCACACGTAACCAAACAATTTATATTACGCTATCGGAGATTGATCAGCAGCATGTAAATGGTTAAAGAGCAGTGATCAGAGACCCTGGTAGAGGCGGGTGCTGGCTGTATAGCACAGATGGAAGCTGCCGTGCGTGGCGTGGGCTCATCTAATCCTGCGTCATACAGTCGCACCTGAACCTCCGACATCGGGCAGGAGTTGTTCGGTTCAGTAGGACTTAGCCACTGGCCGTGCGGCTGTTGTACAGCGACACGAATCTGTGCAGTATGGGGAGGTGCACTCACATGACGCTGTATCTGGTCAGGAGACCCGTGGTCAGACCATCCTCCACCTGATCCTCTGCAGTCCGTTTTACCAGTCTCTCCTGATCCCTCCATTCCCGGTGATCGCTCACTCACCGCACGTCTCCACCCGCACCAGTTGCAGCTCGATACTCTTAATGGCGACCTCCGACGTGTCGACCAGCAGCTCCCCTGTGAGGGGCTGAGTGATGACGCAGTTGGTGGAGTCCAGATGTCCTCTGATGAGAAATCGGGGCAGCGCGGCTCTCTGCAAGACACACGGATCACACACTTAGTAAGGAAAGTGACCGGCTTCAGTGTAACAATCTGTATAAACTCCATTTTCCTCCCTGGCCAGTGCCGCTCCTGCTGCTTTTATACAACTTGTTCCGTCCCAGGAGCCCCATACAGTAGAAATGTGCCGAATCCTGGGTGCTCGGCTCTCCGGGAAGCTCCGTCCTGCACCGCTGTCAGGACTTCCATGTCTTCCCATGTCAGGTTCTCACTAATGATCCTGGACGCGTCTGTTGTGACATGTCCTATACCTGGCACAGAGCGGCAGCAATTGTACAGCTGGCTTTACAATCTGCCATAAATCCCGACATTCGCTTTATATGTCACCTATATAATGTGCAGCTGAAATTCACACTTAAAATATTAATGGGGAAAAAAAAAAAAAATTATAAAGCTATCGGCTGCATTTCCATCCGCTCACCAGCAGATGGCAGCACTGGGCACCACTGTTGTGCAGCAGATTAGGAAAATGTCATTTAACCCTTAACCTGCCCTCGTTCTGACTTACATTGAGAAGTCGCCCAGTAAACAATGAAGAGATCCGGCCGGTCACAATCAACTGGAGACCGACCGGAGCAGAGTCAGGAACAGAAAGAAGGCAGCAGGGAACCTGCACCACTCCAGCCGTGAAATAAAAATAAAACTATCTCTGCCATAAATCCCAGACAGCACCTAGAAATCCACAAGTCTGTATCTCAGGACATGAAACTCCTGAGGACTGGTGGGAGGTTTCGCCTTTTTGTAACTGCAGGCCTCCTGTGCAGCTCTCATGGTGCGGTCATGACTATTGGGATAAAGTTTGACATTACTGATCAAATGAGGCTTCGAAACTTTTTAAATAATATTCTACCAGTGTCTGTTGTACCGAGCACTCCGCTATGCTCGTGGTGTATTCTGCACGACTAGATGAGTTACAGCAGCCATTTCCCCCCCCATCTAGTCACCGAGCTCCGCACACTCGCACAGCCGCCGACCTCACACCGTGACTTCTGAAGGTCAGCGCCTGACTACACTGTAGGTGACAATACATTAGTGTCTGGAGGACTAGTGATAAGGGGGCGTGCTGGGATCAGGTGTTATCTGAGCATGCTCTGGTGCTAACCCAGTGTCTTCGGCGTGCTAGAAAAATATGCTGAAGTCCCCGTGGCTGCACGTCTCATGGCTGTTCAACAGCCGCAACACAAACTAATAAACAGGTCATCCCTGCATGTGTCAAACAGCCGCGGGGACTCAAACGTATTATTCGAGCACGCTGGTCACTTGGTCAGTACCCGAGCATGCTTAGATAACACCTTATCCCAGCACGCTCGCTCATCATTACTGCAGATGTCAGCCATGATGTCCTATGTCTCACATACCTCTTTAACATTCTGTAAAGTCTCTGGTGTTATAGTGAAGTCGACCGGGCTCGGGGTCTGTTTGCCCTTCTGTGGCTGAAATACAGAAAGAAAAATAAATATGGGAGGATTAACGACATACAGAAAGAAAAATAAAAAAAATCAACACTGACTGTACAGAGGAAAGGCGTTCAGATTTCATTACCAGGTAATATCGTAGAATATAGCAAGTGATCCACTACACACGATAGGGAGTAATCTGCTGATCCCAAGGGGTCTGACCTCCCGGATCCCCAAGCTCTGCAGACCCATCATGAATGGAGGCTGCACGCTTAACATCCACTCTATGGCCTATGTGACCGCCAGAGAGAGCGGTGTACAGCGCGCCGCTATTCCCAGTGCTCCCCACTATACGATATAGGGAATACTGATGAGCGAATATACTCGTTACTGGAGATTTCCCAAGCACGCTCGGGGGTCCTCCCGAGTATTTTTTAGTGCTCGGAGATTTAGTTTTCAGCGCGGCAGCTGAATGATTTACATCTGTTAGCCAGCATAAGTACATGTGGGGGTTGCCTGGTTGCTAGGGAATCCCCACATGTACTTATGCTGGCTAAGAGATGTAAATCATTCAGCTGCCGCGATGAAAACTAAATCTCCGAGCACTAAAAAACACTAGGAGGACACCCGAGCGTGCTCGAGAAATCTCCAGTAACGAGTATATTCGCTCATCACTAATAGGGAAACTTACCATTTTGGGAACTCTCTTTTAATAACTTGTAAAATAAATTTAAAAAAAAACTTCTACAACTTCCTAATTATAAGTTTTCTTTCAATTCCTAAGAATCACTGATTGCAATCCATGAATGAAAAAGATCTTCGCTTACATCCAGAGGATGAGAACACCATATGGTTATGTGCATGGGAAGATTTTTTGGATAATTTATTTTTTTCTACTCAGGTGAGGAAATAGAGGACCAGAAAACCGCAGCAGAAATTATGCCATTTTTTAGTGCTTTTTTTTTTTTTGCTAACCCAACAGGGAAAATCATAAATCAAAGTGCTGAAAAAAAAATAAGGACGTACTGAGTTTTTATACAAAAAAAACAATAAATAGATAAATGCAAAGAACACTGACAGAAAGCAGAGATGTTATCATCTGGATCTAAGAAATAAAAACTTGGTTAGAAACTTACAGAACTTTTCATTTATTACGTCCTGGCAGTTTTTCACACTGTACCGTAAAAGGCTGATAACAGCAGACAATAGCTGGCGTGCACACGGCTGCAGTACATTTTGGGTAAATGTATTTACCGTCGTCTTCATTTCTGGCCATAATTATACGTCGCTCCCTCAGTGTCCGGATGAGAGATGTTCTTCTCCATTACTGTCAGGTTACTATATGGCGGCACACAGTGTGCCCACAGCGTTATGGGCCCAGACCGAGAAGACTCTGTGCCTGGGTAGTACGGTGATGTACTCATCCATATTTCATCCTCATCGCCCAGCACATACATTCACATTCCTCTCTTGGAAGCATCTAATGGCGAGGGCAGTCACTGTCCACTAGGGGGCGACACATGGCCACAGCTTGGCTATATTCTGCCCTATAGGAATCCTTTAGTGTCTGGCTGCATCTTAAAGGGACGAGCCAGACAAAGCTGATGCAGTGCGTTATACCTAGTGCCGGGCCCGGGCCAGCCACGCAAGACATGGGGAAATCGCTCCATCCTCTTGGACCCTGCATCCGCCATTTACCCCAAAAACAAAGTCACAGCCAGTACATATAAGCCGTGCTCTCCTATCAAGTTGTTAAAAGCCCAAATGAAAAAAGAAAAGCGATTTTTACATAAGAGTGTGCAACTTTATCGCCAGGATTTCAGTCTCCAACTCTCCATTTGCCGATATTTGGTTCACATCCGGCTCCATGTTTCAGTCTTTTCTCCCCTGATCCTCCCAGTAATTCATGTGGATGTAAGGTCTGTGATCAGGATGTTGCTCTCACGCATCAGATGCTGATAAATGTGTGATTTTCCCGCGCTCGATCTGCACTCACATCCGCTCTATCTTCCTCTCCGCCCTCCCTGATCACTTAGATCCACTGATCCCTTTCCACACTATTTCCCACTTGCTGTCTCCCTTTCCGCCCTCCCTGATCACTTAGATCCACTGATCCCTTTCCGCACTATTTCCCACTCCAAGTTTCCACCTGCTCTGTCTCCCTTTCTGCCCTCCCTGATCACTTAGATACATTAATCCCTCTCTGCGCAATCCTTTCTGCTCGCTGATCCGCACCCTCCTCCTTCACGCTCCCATCTGTACTATTCTATATTTTTGGAGTATTTTTACTGGATGCCTGCCTTGAATAGTACAAGAGTTACTTAAAAACTTCCTATTTTTCTGCTACACAGTCTGGGTAACTTTTCTATTTTGTATAGAGTTTGTATTTTTTCCTCTAGAGGGGTTATAGAGAGGAGAGTTTATATAGTAATACCCCGGTGAGGCATCAGCACCATTAATTACACTACAAGGTTCGGTTCACATTGTGGTGAAGACGTCATTACTGCGTAAGATCGATCAGACAGGAGAGGTCATGCTGCATGCAGAGCCGTTCTTCCCGCCACAGACTACGGGGTCAGCGGCAGACACAATCTGAGCACCATCGGACTTTACGGTCAGTGATTTTGTGTAAATGTGGGAACGTTGGTGGTTTACAGCCATATTGGATCTCTATATCAGCAAGGCCCAGACAGAAATCAGAAGTGGATGTGTTGTCTCAACGGTGAAGCAAAAAAACACGACTGTTATTAAATACTTTGTAAAACTCCCGGAGCTCCCCTGATTCTGACGTTCTTTTCAGTTTTGCGCTGCGTTGCTCCATTGCAGAGATAAACACATTTGTTGCTTTTTGGAGCGCAGAATGTGAAATCTCTGCTTTTCAGACCAATTGGGAGTTTCTTCAGAGTTTCCTCTGGAGTCCTGCGCTTCCACTCCTCGCTCCCAAACACTGGCAATCACAGCTCGGCAGCATCTGAGCCTGACAATACTGCTAGATCAGCTGCCGAGCCGTGATTGGAAGTGTCTGGGACACTATGTCTCTATACAAACATTGCAGAAAGACCCCCACACAGAGAGCCATTCATTTCAGGGAGCTAAGGGTGAGGTTTAAAGGGGTTTGTCCACTACTGCACAACGCAGCTGATGTTGGTGCAGAGTCCCCCAGTGATTATATGACATTGCTATGTCACATGACCGCTGCAGACAATCATCATCATTTGCTCTAAAGGAATAGTGAAGGCTGCAGTCAAAAAAATGAAAACTTATGCGACCACCCGGGGAACGGGAAATGGCCCGTGAAGTTAGAACCTTGTTTTTTTTTTGTCAGCCTCGTTAGATAAATATCTCCGTCCTGGCAGTGGCGATGCTGCACTCGCTTAGAACACTTACTTGTAAATGAATGATGAACTCGCAGCTCTTCGACAGGTCCTTGGCCAGCAGAGATCTCTTCATGTCACAGCGCAGAGTATACTGTGGGCAGAAATATACCGGTCAATGCGCTCCGCCCGAAACTCCCACACAAATCCTGAACACAAGTCTCCTGTCCTATACTGAGGGGCCAGATACAGCTGTAACGAATGCTCAGCTGTGAGACGTATTCACTCTGCACAAGGGTTCAGCCTCCGGATGGAAAGAAGAAACGCTGCCCGTACGTAATGTATACATGTAGCGCCGTCCTAGTCTACGGCAGGGTTCACATCCTCTCTAACAAAGCATCTGGAATTGTCAGGGATTTTTTTTATTTTTTTATTAAAATTATTTGCAAAGTAGTTTCAATTATCTATTTTTTTTTTTATTATTTTTTTTTTTAACTCTGTCATTACAAGGTAAGTTTTAAATTTTTGTACTTTTTATTTAATTCTCTCCACACATCGGTGTTAGGATTTTTTTTTGGTTGGAATGACCCCATTCATTTTACCATATAATGTACTGAAAAACGGGAATAAAATAAAAATTAAGTGGAGTGAAATATTGAAAACAAAAAAAAAACAAAAAAAAACAAACACTGCAACTCTACCATTGTTTTTATTTGGTCGTCGAGGGACCAGTAAGGGTAAAAAAAAAACCAAGGTTGTTTGTGAAATGGCGCCATTCTATTTTCCAGGTACAATGAGATCAGAAAAGAAAAATGCTAAATTGGTCCCATCCTTGGCTTTTCTGCGGTGCGCCCCCCTAGTGCGGCCGTGCACCCACCTGAATGTTCACAAACACGCCGTGGTACGTCTCGTACAGAACCTTGTTGCTCTTGATGACAAGTGGGAACTCAAAAGGGATTTCCGTCTTCCCGCCGGGGAGCTTCCCAGGTTTCACCATTTCTACCGTGCTGCTGATGATCTGGATTGGCTGCAATAAATCAGTAAGAATCGTTTCCTTTACGCCTCAATGACATTACCGCAAGATATCACACGCGGGATTCCAAGACTGTGCCGCCATGGAGGAACCCAGCAGTCACCGGGGACCAGACGGCACTGGGTAAAGGGGTTTACACCATGGAAAAGCGCATTATACCGCCATAGGGATGACGCTCCAGACCCCTCCCCTTTGGCTGAAGACGTCTTACCTTCACCGAATTATAGAAAGCTTCAAACACGCCGACGCTCTTGGCGCTGAGCTGCAGACTGACGGAGCCCTCCATGGTCAGCCAGATCCCCTGGTGCTGCACCGCATCTTTGCTGGTGACGACGACCACTCCGGATAACACCTCCTATGGGTGACATGTTACATAACAAATCAAGAGCAATGGCAAAAAGAGAACAGCAGGTGGCGGTACAAACCGCAATATTATTACAGCAAAACGTAAGGGATATTCTGCACCTGAGCGGCGGCATTCTGTATGGGGGTACACCTGTCAGCGGCTCTGTTCTCACGGAAGGCTAGGTCTTCTCAATACGCGATACTCTCTATATATATATATAGGGCAGGAGTCGGCTGTATTCTACAGCCAGCAGCAACCAGAGCCGGGTCCGATCGCTGCTGTGCAACCTTCTAGATGTCACTGTCAGTCCCTCACAAGCAGCTCGATCCAGTGCCCGTGTCCCCGCCATGATAAGATTGTGGAGTCAGCTGTATTCTACAGCCAGCACCTGCAGCTAACAGCAGCAACCAGAGCCGGGTCCGATCGCTGCTGTGCAACCTTCTAGATGTCACTGTCAGTCCCTCACAAGCAGCTCGATCCAGTGCCCGTGTCCCCGCCATGATGAGATTGTGGAGTCAGCTGTATTCTACAGCCAGCACCTGCTGCTAACAGCAGCAACCAGAGCCGGGTCCGATCGCTGCTGTGCAACCTTCTAGATGTCACTGTCAGTCCCTCACAAGCAGCTCGATCCAGAGCCCGTGTCCCCGCCATGGTGAGATTGTGGGAAGCAGATGGTTTGCCATGGCAGCTGGGGGCCAAATGAAGGGTCCTCATTATTTGGGGCTCCTATGAAGACCAGCCAGATTAGCAATTTTACTATATATTGCAATACTGTAGCATCACAGTATATAGTTCAAGTGATCGGTGGCAGAATCTAGTCCCCAAGGGAGAATAAAAATAAAAGTAATTACATTATTAAAAAAAAAAAAGTTTTATTTGGAAATAAAAATAATATGATAATTTTTCAGTATCGGCTTGTACGGTAAATAAAATATAAAAGTTTGAATCCGTAAGTTGGGGGAAAAAAAAATGCAAAAGTTAGTTTTTTGGTTGTCACTGCTAAAAACTAGTGTGCCCAAATTTGGTATATAAGAAAAAGCAAATTAAAAAAAAAAAAAAGCTCTCATGGTTACGGCTCTCAGAAAACGGTCAATGCAAGATAAGATATTTATATTTTTTGTTAGGAAACAAACCTGTCTCCTAGGAGAAAGCAAAAAAGAAAACCTGGCTGTGGCGATAAAGGGTTAATGTGTGTGAAGCATCATACTCTGCACTCATCTTCTGCTCTAGTGGGACTACAACCCCCAGAATTACCACTTCGGCAGTGAACAAGGCATGCTGGGAGGTGTAGTTTTGCAGAGGAGGGTGATTTGCAGCCTGGGGGGCTCCTCTGCTCTTACCCCCTCTCTGTAGACCTTGTTGGCCCTCTTGATTTTGATGTCCAGCACGGTGGCCATCTCTCCTCCTCCTCCTCCTCCTCCTCCTCCTCCTCCTCCTCCTCCTCTGTGGTGCCGCCTAAGGAAGAAGAAAGTCACATGGCTAGCTGAGCACATGATCCCCTACCACATGAGCAATAATGCATTTTTTTTTCTATCAACCAGCTTTATTGGCAACACCGCAGCCTACACCCCCCTTCCTCCTCCTCCTCCTCCTCCTCCTCTTCACAGTGTTGAACTTGGTTTCTTATTCGGCATTCTTTTTTTTCCCCTTTTTTTTTTTTTACAGGTTCAACAACCGAAAAAAAAAAATACAAAATAAGAGACAATGCAGCGAGGCGCCCTGATGTGAATACGCTTAAAAGCAGCTGCAAAATGTATAAAACTGGCACAAAAAAGGGCATCAAAGTGGGCACGGAAGGGGGCGTTATTGAAAGGGTTAAATGACTTTGATACCGCCATTTTACACAGATAGCGATGCCCCAACTTCCTGCATCAAATTCAGGTCGAAACGGGTTCCGGGCATCAGAACTGGCATCAAAGTGGGCAAATAGTCAAAAATGGCTGAATAAGATACCGACTTCAGCCTCGCCTCGCGCCACTAGTTGTCATTACAACACATAGGCGGTGACGGAGAAAAACGGCCGCACGCCCACTCACGATTATTACCACACACGCTGCAGTGTCATTGGTTCACAACGGCGCTCAGTGCAATAACGTGTGACGGCTATAAAGCATCACGAGTGATCCCCCGCTAGTTCCCCGCTCGCGTCTTCCATAGTACATAAATACGACTGACGTAGTTAGCGGCAACCATGACGCAGGTTTATTTCTCCTCAGACTCCAAAGGCCTCTTTCACACTTGCGTCGGTACGGGTCCATCGCTATGCGTCGGCCCGACGAACCGACGCACGTTGTGAAATTTGTGCACGACATGGGCAGTGGATGCAGTTTTTCCCATTCTAAAGTCCGGGGAGGAGGGGGCGGAGTTTCGTCCGCGCATGCGCAGTAGAAAATGGCAGGCGCGACGGACAAAAAAACATTCACTTGAACGTTTTTTCGTGCCGACAGTCTGCCAAAACACGAAGGATCCGTTGCACAACGGATGCGACGTGTGGCCATCCGTCGCGATCCCTCGCTAATACAAGTCTATGGGCAAAAAACTAATCCTGCAGGCACATTTGCACGATTCGTTTTTTGCCCAAAACAATGGATTGCAACGAATTGCTAAAAACCCAAGTGTGAAAGTAGCCTAACACTGAGGTAAACTGGAGCCCGCCGTGCGGCACCAGAGGAGGCTAAATTTCTTCCCGCCATGTTGTAAGGCGCACGTTGGACAGGTTAACTAGTGGTCTGCCACCATTTTTTTGACCAGTAACTAGGTGTTTCTGCCCAAAGACGTGGCCGAGAAAAGCAGAAAATGAGGGCCGAGAGAGGATTGCTCTCAAAAATAGGATAGAGCGACTTAGGGTGTATTCACACGTTGCTGCAGATCTGACGGTTTTACAGTAAGTCACTGCGGTTTTACCAAATTTCAGGGGAAAAAACGAACCGATTTGTGTGTGAAGGTTCTCGGACGCGTGAATGGGAAAGCCGAAGCTAAGAGCTAGGTCTGTGACTACTTTTTCTTGAGAATAATTTAGTTTTATTTTTTTTTCCTCACCGCTTTTCAGGAGCCAGAATTTTTTTTTTCCATTTTTTTGGTCCATTTTGTTGTTGGGGTTTTTTTTTATTTTTTTTTTATATTTTATTGGTCTATTGACTTTCTGATCTCTTTTTATTTATTGTGCATTAAAGGGTTGGTTCAGTTTTAGGGACAATGTAATTTATTTTTTTCTTAAAGGGGATAGGTCAACAGGTTCTTGCTTCCTAATCTGAGAGCAGCATAATTTAGATGCTGATTCCAGTGATGTATCACTTACCGGGCTGCTCGCAGATGTTTGAATAAAAATCACAGTTTTATCAGCAGGAGATTATCACTAGAGGACTAGTAGTCCTCTGTATTCATGAGCTCTGAATTACTCCTACCCCAGGGGTGTAAAGCATAGAGGACGCACATTCAGCTGAAATGTATTGTGGCGCAAGCACCCGTTGGCTCCCTGTATACATGCCGCCCGCAGGAGATGTTGTAGCAAGCTGCCGGCATCTGCTCCAACTATTGAAGAAGATGCAGCGCCTTGTGGGAGTATTTAAGAATCATTAATTTTTTATTTTTTTTTTACATGTGTTGGAGAAGAGCGGCAGGACAAGGGACTATTATTACTGGGAGGGACCTAGGACCTAGGATGGCCGGCATTATACCAAGATGGGGATAGTATTACAGAAAGGGGCCATTATTACATTGGAGGTAATGTATGTCCATATAGGATCTAGAATGCTGCAAGGGCCCATGCCTCTGACCAATATGCAGGTGGGGGCACAGATCTAAATTTTTGCATTGGGGTCTATCGGACTCTAGTTACACTGCTGCCCACCCCCACCATTGATTGGCAGCTGCTTTTGTACACTGTGCATAGACAGAAATTTGTCAATCAGTGGTGTGGGGTTATACACAGCTCAGCATTCAGAGAATATGGATTTTATAAAAACTGCAGAAAGCAGTCCAGTAAGCAAGATATCACTGGAATTGTGGTCTCTACTCCTACAACATTCTGCTCTGAGGTGGCAGAGCAAAAACCTGGTGAGAGATTCCCTTTAACTCCTTTACGACCTTGGTATAGGTACGTCCAAGGTCACCTCCCCTTGTTTGATGTGTGCTCATTGCTTGAGCAACTTTTCCAACACATGTCAACTGATTTCATTAGCTGACATGTGTCGTGATCCACCCGTAGCTGTTAGCAGTATTTAAAGGGAATCTGTCACCCCAAAAATTGTATATGAGCTAAGCCCACCGGCATCAGGGGCTTATCTACAGCCTTCTGTATTACTGTAGATAAGCCCCCCGATGTAACCTGAAAGATAAGAAAAACAAGGTAAAAGGGATATTGAATAAGGAAGGCTATCACTCCATTTTGCAACGCCATGCCATACCCTGTGGACAGCACTTGATTGGAGCCAAATTCATCCTACAACAGGACAATGACCCAAAGCACACCTCCAAATTATGCCAGAACTATTTAGGGAAGAAGCCGGCAGCTGGTATTCTATCTGTAATGGAGCTGCCATCGCAGTCACCAGATCTCAGCACCATTGAGCTGTTGTGGCAGCAGCTTGACCGTATGGTGCGCAAGAAGTGCCCATCAAGCCAAACCAACTTGTGGGAGGGCCTACTGGAAGCATGGGGTGAAATTTCTCCAGATTACCTAAGCAAACAATCTGCTAGAATGCCAAAGGTCTGCAGTGCTGGAATTGCTGCAAAGGGAACATTCTTTGACAAAAGCAAAGATTGAAGGAGAAAATTATTATTTCAAATAAAAATCTTTTTTTTTAACCTTGTCAATGTCTGGACTAGATTTTCAATTCATTTGGCGACTAATTTGATTAATAAAAGTATGAGTTTTCATGGAAAACACAAAATTGTCTGGTTGACCCTAAACTTTTGAAAGGTAGTATATATATATATATATATACATATATATATATATATACAGGGGTTGGACAAAATAATGAAAATGCAGCGCCCCAGAGTCCTGGTCGTTGCAGTACTGTCGCTCTTCCACCAGGGGGAGTGATGTTACGTCTGATGGTGCTAAAGGAGTTCACCTGACCAGGTATCACAGTCACACACTACACTTCACACTCCGGCCACCAGGGGGAGCAAAGGTTCTATGTACTAGGCCACTCCTCACACACGGGTAAAACTGGGGGTTGGATAGGAAGTTAGAGAGAAGCTACATGGGTTTGACCCAGAGAAGACCTGTCAGGCAGACAGGGGGAGAAGGAGGAACATCTGAGCTGTAGACAGAGGTCCCTGTCAGGGGTGGGATCCTGACAGAGACATAGCACGAGATAGATCGTTACGGAGCCGTGCCTGCACCTCATTGCGGCAGCATCCTAAGAAGGGACAAGAAGCGAAGTATATTGTGGAGAAGTGAGAAACAAGATCACAGCACAAGGAGATAACACCGGGAGGAGTTCTGCCTTACGATCAACAACATCCTTCTGAGGCGCGTAGCCGGTGGCCGGAACACCGAGGAAGTAATTGGCTCTACGCATTACTTTGAAACACGGCAGGACAGTTAATTCCAAGTTGGCTGCCCGACCTTAATACCTAATGAAGACAACGGATGCAAATTGTGGGAGAGGGGCGTCACTAGGGTCCCTATAAAATAGCTCCAGGCCTACCCCGTCATACGGGTCGTCCTAGCCATACCATCTGGGGGACGGAGAGAGAACATCAGAAATATACACAAGAGTTGTGAGGACTATCCCGTGGTGCTCAGCAGGGAGGTACTACAACACACAGGCACTAGTAGGAAGGCTACTGATTTCCACCTGCAAAGGGAACTCTGGATGTGCCTTTGGAACGGCCGGACTCTGCCTGCCCTGTGAACGGTACTCTGGACTGTGGACGTTGAAGTCTTCAGTAAAAGGTAAAGAGACTGCAACCCTGTGTCCTCGTTATTCATCTCGCCTTACAACATCCACCATTACCACCTACTCATCAAGGGAAGCCCTGGGGACATACTTCACCTGTGGGAAGGTATACCATCTAGCTGCCATTCCATCACCCCAGCGGACCCCTAGCAGCGTCGGTGACCCTGACCGAACACCACAGGTGGCATCACGAACACTTGACAAACAACTACACCTTTAATTGGGTGCCCCTTAGCAGGGCCACGGACCAGGTCGGGCCACCGTGACATCCCCAGAACCGAGACAGAGGGACCCGGTACCGAGTACCCCACTGCCCTGCGCCTGGGGGCGATCCAGAAACACCTAACATTTTGGCATCATAATCTTCGAACATGTGATAAACATGCAAACCATGACATATGGTAATGTTTTGCAGTTCATTATTTGTGTTATGTGATATGTGTATGTAATTTAACTGTTTGTTTTGCATAATTGTAAGAACATTGATGAGAACCTGACACCAATGGCAGACCTCTCAGATTTTCAAAGAGGCCAAATTGTTGGTGCTCGTATGGCAGGCGCTAGTGTAACAGAAAGTGCCCGAATGCTTGGCGTGTCAAGAGGTACTGTCTCCAAAGTAATGACTGCGTTTGAAAGAGAAGGAAAAAAACGTCCGCAGCAAAGCACAGGTCCGGCTGAAAGTCAAAGTTGACTGAGAGAGACCGTCGGACTCTAAAGCAAATTGTGAGAGAGGATCGCAAGACCACGGCTCCGAAAATCACTGCTGAGCTCAATGAACACCTACAGAACCCAGTTTCCACGAAAACTTCGTCAGGAGCTGCACAAATCTGGATTCCACGGAAGAGCTGCAATTAGAAAACCGCTGCTCTGAATGACAAATGTTTCCAAGCATTTAGACTGGTGTAGAAACCTCCAGAATTGGTCCCTCGAGCAGTGGAAACATGTGATATTCTCAGACGAATCATCGTTTACCCTATTTCTGACCTCCGGCCGAGTGTACGTTTGGAGACAGCCGAAAAAAGCATTCCATCCAGACTGCCTTCTCCCAACCGTAAAACATGGCGGAGGTTCTGTGATGATCTGGGGTGCTTTTTTGTGCAGATCCGCCGGGCCAATGATATCCCTTCATGGAACAATTAGCAACTGAGATTGCCAGTATGGGGCCCCGAAATTCCTAGTGACAGCTCTGGTGTTGCTAATCGACTAATTGGTGGTTGAGACGTCTCTTAATGGTTACGAATATTGCGTGGTGATTACTGATCACTTTACCAAGTTCATGGTGGTGACCCCAATCCGGGACCAGGGACGATGCAGGAGCCATAGTGACAGGCCTCAGTGAAAAGTGTGCAACAGCAGAGTGCTTGCCGCTGTCAGACAGAGACCAGACATCGCCCAGTGAGATCCGAAGGCCCGACTACACCAAGAGGAGCTAGGTAAGCAGCTCTCCCAGAAACAGGTGGACCACCCCTGTCGGAGAGACACCAGTATAAACCTTTAACTACAGACTTTTCCGATTATTCAGATTGAACTTGAAGACTTAGGCCGGAGTCACACTAGACTGTAATATGGACGAGTGCTATTCAATCACATAGCACTCGGACAAATGTTAATTTTTTCACATTAATGTACACTCTGTACCCCATCTTGACTGAAAAAAAAAACAAACAGAAATGTAGAAATTTTTGCAAATTTAATAAAAAAAGAAAAACTGAACTATCACATGGTCATAAGTAGTGATGAGTGAGTATACTCGCTACTCTGGTTTTCCCGTGAATGCTCGGGTGGTATCCGAGTATTTGTGACTGCTCGGAGATTTAGTGTTCCTTGCAGCAGCTGCATGATTTGCGGCTACTAGACAGTTTGATTACATGTGGGGATTCCCCAGCAACCAGGCAACCCCTACATGTACTCAGGCTGGCTAGCAGCCATAAATCATGCAGCTGCGTCAACAAAAACTAAATCTCCGAGCAGTCAAAAATACTCGGAGACCACCAGAGTGTGCTCGGGAAAAGCCGAGCAACGAGTATACTCGCCCATCACTAGTCAGAAGTATTCAGACCCTTTGCTCAGACACTCATATTTAAGTCACATCCTGTCCATTTGCTTGTGATCCTCCTTGAGATGGTTCCACTCCGTCATTGGAGTCCAGCTGTGTTTAATTAACCCCTTCACCCCCAAGGGTGGTTTGCACGTTAATGACCGGGCCAATTTTTACAATTCTGACCACTGTCCCTTTATGAGGCTATAACTCTGGAACGCTTTGACGGATCTTGGCGATTCTGACATTGTTTTCTCGTGACATATTGTACTTCATGCTAGTGGTAAAATTTATTCGATATAACTTGCGTTTATTTGTGAAAAAAATGGAAATTTGGCGAAAATTTTGAAAATTTTGCAATTTTCCAACTTTGAATTTTTATGCCCTTAAATCACAGACATATGTCACGCAAAATACTTAATAAGTAACATTTCCCACATGTCTACTTTACATCAGTACAATTTTGGAACCAAAATTTTTTTTTGTGACGGAGTTATAAGGGTTAAAAGTTGACCAGCAATTTCTCATTTTTACAACACCATTTTTTTTTAGGGACCACATCTCATTTGAAGTCATTTTGAGGGGTCTATATGATAGAAAATACTCAAGTGTGACACCATTCTAAAAACTGCACCCCTCAAGGTGCTCAAAACCACATTCAAGAAGTTTATTAACCCTTCAGGTGTTTCACAGGAATTTTTGGAATGTTTAAATAAAAATGAGCATTTAACTTTTTTTCACACACAATTTATTTCAGCTCCAATTTGTTTTATTTTACCAAGGGTAACAGGAGAAAATGGACCCCCAAAGTTGTTGTACAATTTGTCCTGAGTACGCTGATACCCCATATGTGAGGGTAAACCACTGTTTGGGCGTATGGCAGAGCTCGGAAGGAAAGGAGCGCCATTTGACTTTTCAATGCAAAATTGACTGGAATTGAGATGGGACGCCATGTTGCGTTTGGAGAGCCCCTGATGTGCCTAAACACTGAAACCCCTACAAGTGACACCATTTTGGAAAGTAGACCCCCTAAGGAACTTATCTTGATGTGTGGTGAGCACTTTGACCCACCAAGTGCTTCACAGAAGTTTATAATGCAGAGCCGTAAAAATAAAAAATCATATTTTTTCACAAAAATGATCTTTTCGCCCCCAATTTTTTATTTTCCCAAATGTAAGAGAAGAAATTGGACCCCAAAAAATGTTGTGCAATTTGTCCTGAGTACGCTGATACCCCATATGTGGGTGTAAACCATTGTTTGGGCGCATGGCAGAGCTTGGAAGGGAAGGAGCGCCATTTGACTTTTCAATGCAAAATTGACTGGAATTGAGATGGGACGCCATGTTGCGTTTGGAGAGCCCCTGATGTGCCTAAACATTGAAACTCCCTACAAGTGACACCATTTTGGAAAGTAGACCCCCTAAGGAACTTATCTAGATGTGTGGTGAGCACTTTGGCCCACCAAGTGCTTCACAGAAGTTTATAATGCAGAGCCGTAAAAATAAAAAATCATATTTTTTCACAAAAATGATCTTTTTGCCCCCAATTTTTTATTTTCCCAAGGGTAAGAGAAGAAATTGGACCCCAAAAAATGTTGTGCAATTTGTCCTGAGTACGCTGATACCCCATATGTGGGTGTAAACCATTGTTTGGGCGCATGGCAGAGCTTGGAAGGGAAGGAGCGCCATTTGACTTTTCAATGCAAAATTGACTGGAATTGAGATGGGACGCCATGTTGCGTTTGGAGAGCCCCTGATGTGCCTAAACATTGAAACTCCCTACAAGTGACACCATTTTGGAAAGTAGACCCCCTAAGGAACTTATCTAGATGTGTTTTGAGAGCTTTGAACCCCCAAGTGTTTCACTACAGATTATAACGCAGAGCCGTGAAAATAATTTTTATTTTTTTTCTCAAAAATGATTTTTTAGCACCCAGCTTTGTATTTTTACAAGGGTAACAGAATAAATTGGACCCCAAAATTTGTTTTCCAATTTGTACTGAGTACGCTGATACCCCATATGTGGGGGGGAACCACTGTTTGGGCGCATGACAGAGCTCGGAAGGGAAGGAGCGCCATTTGGAATGCAGACTTAAATGGATTGGTCTGCAGGCGTCACGTTGCATTTGCAGAGCCCCTGATGTACCCAAACAGTACAAACCCCCCACAAGTGACCCCATATTGGAAACTAGACCTCCCAAGGAACTTATCTAGATGTGTTTTGAGAACTTTGAACCCCCAAGTGTTTCACTAAAGTTTATAGCGCAAAGCCGTGAAAATAAAAATTATTTTTTTTTTTCACAAAATTGATTTTTTAGCCCCCAGTTTTGTATTTTCACAAGGGTAACAGGATAAATTAGACCCCAAAAGTTGTTGTCCAATTTGTCCTGAGTACGCTGATACCCCATATGTGGGGGGGAACCACTGTTTGGGTGCATGACAGAGCTCGGAAGGGAAGGAGCGCCATTTGGAATGCAGCCTTAAATGGATTGGTCTGCAGGCGTCACGTTGCATTTGCAGAGCCCCTGATGTACCCAAACAGTACAAACCCCCCACAAGTGACCCCATATTGGAAACTAGACCTCCCAAGGAACTTATCTAGATGTGTTGTGAGAACTTTGAACCCCCAAGTGTTTCACTACAGTTTATAACGCAGAGCCGTGAAAATAAAACATCTTTTTTTTCCCACAAAAATGATTTTTAGCCCCCCAAATTTTTATTTTCCTAAGGATAACAAGAGAACTTGGACCCCAGAAGTTGTTGTTCAATTTGTCCCGAGTACGCTGATAACACATATGTTGGGGTAAACCCCTTTTTGGGCGCACGGGAGAGCTCGGAAGGGAAGGAGCACTGTTTTACTTTTTCAACGCAGAATTGGCTGGAATTGAGATTGGACGCCATGTCGCGCTTGGAGAGCCCCTGATGTGCCTGGACAGTGGAAACTCCCCAATTCTACCTGAAACCCTAACCCAAACACACCCCTAACCCTAATCCCAACGGTAACCCTAACCACACCCCTAGCCCTGACACACCCATAATTCTAATCCCAACCCTAATCCAAACGTAAATGTAATCCAAACCCTAACCCTAACTTTAGCCCCAACAATAACTTTAGCCCCAACCCTAACTTTACCTCCAACCCTAGCCCTAACCCTAACCCTACCCCTAACCCTAACCGTGACTGAAATACGTGGCACTGAAATACGTGGCACTGAAATACGTGGCACTGAAATACGTGGCACTGAAATACGTGATACGTGGCACTTAAATACGTGGCACTGAAACACATGGCACTGAAATACGTGATACGTGGCACTGAAATACGTGGCACTGAAATACGTGGCACTTAAATACGTGGCACTGAAATATGTGATACGTGGCACTGAAATACGTGGCACTGAAATACGTGGCACTGAAATACGTGGCACTGAAATACGTGGCACTGAAATACGTGCAACTGAAATACGTGGTACTAAAATATGTGGCACTGAAATACGTGATACGTGGCACTGAAATACGTGATACGTGGCACTGAAATACGTGATACGTGGCACTGAAATACGTGGCACTGAAACACGTGGCACTGAAATACGTGGCACTGAAATATGTGGCACTGAAATACGTGGCACTGAAATACGTGGCACTGAAATACGTGGCACTATGACTGTCAGAAAATGTTCATTAAACGGTTAGGGGTGAGGTTAGGGGTAGGGTTAGGGTTAGGGTTTGGATCCCTTTATCACCTTGATGGTGGTGGGTGGCTTTTCAGTGTGTTTTCTGTTTTTTTTCGAAAAAATGCATGCGTTTTTAACGCAAACAAACGCATGTGCTTAAAAACGCAAGAAAATACTGCAGGTTGTATTTCTGAAAATGAACGCATGCAGAAAAAAAACGCATGCGTTTGAAAACGCGACCAAACACGTACAAAAAAAACGCATGCGTTTTCAATGTTAAATATAGGGAAAAAACGCATGCGTTTTTTTGTGCAAAAAACGCTGCAGACAAAAACGCAAGTGTGAAACCAGCGACGCTTTTTATAGCAAAAAAGTTTTTGCGTCTCCACATTTTGAGACCTATAATTTTTCCACATTTTGCTCCACAAAGTCATGTGAGGTCTTGTTTTTTGCGGGACGAGTTGACGTTTTTATTGGTAACATTTTCGGACACGTGACCATTTTTGATCGCTTTTTATTCCGATTTTTGTGAGGCAGAATGACCAAAAACCAGCTATTCATGAATTTCTTTTGGGGGAGGCGTTTATACCGTTCCGCGTTTGGTAAAATTGATAAAGCAGTTTTATTCTTCGGGTCAGTACGATTACAGCGATATCTCATTTATATCATTTTTTTATGTTTTGGCGCTTTTATACGATAAAAACTAAAATATAGAAAAAATAATTATTTTGGTATCGCTTTATTCTCAGGACTATAACTTTTTTATTTTTTTGCTGATGATGCTGTATGGCAGCTTGTTTTTTGCGGGACAAGATGGCGTTTTCAGCGGTACCATGGATATTTATATCAGTCTTTTTGATCGCGTGTTATTCCACTTTTTGTTCGGTGGTATGGTAATAAAGCGTTGTTTTTTGCCTCGTTTTTTTTTTTTTTTTTCTTATGGTGTTTACTGAAGGGGTTAACTAGTGGGGCAGTTTTATAGGTTGGGTCGTTACGGACGCGGCGATACTAAATATGTGTACTTTTATTGTTTTGTTTTTTTTATTTAGATAAAGAAATGTATTTATGGGAATAATATATATTTTTTTATTATTATTTATTTAGGAATTTTTTTTATTTTTTTTTTACACATGTGGAAAAATTTTTTTTTTACTTTTTTACTTTGTCCCAGGGGGGGACATCACAGATCATTGATCTGGCAGTGTGCACAGCACTCTGCCAGATCGACGATCTGCTGTGCAGGGCTGCAGGCTTACCAAGTGTCTGCTCTGAGCAGACACTCGGTAAGACACCTCCTTCCCTGCAGGACCCGGATGCCGCGGCCATCTTGGATCCGGGACCTGCAGCCAGGAAGGAGGTAGGAGACCCTCACAGCAACGCGATCACATCGCGTTGCTCCGGGGGTCTCAGGGAAGCCCGCAGGGAGCCCCCTCCCTGCGCGATGCTTCCCTATACCGCCGGTACACTGCGATCATGTTTGATCGCGGTGTGCCGGGGGTTAATGTGCCGGGGGCGGTCCATGACTGCTCCTGGCACATAGTGCCGGATGTCAGCTGCGATATGCAGCTGACACCCGGCCGCGATCGGCCGCGCTCCCCCCGTGAGCTCCGCTGATCGGTGATGACGTACTTGTTATGACCCCAATGGCGAGGGTCTCAGAGGAACGTGGAAGTCTGCAGAATACAAAAATCCAGCTCATAGGGCAGTGGTAACTGGGTTGACCATATATCTACTCCTAACGCCAACACTAGAAGTAGCCGGGGATCATTCCTACGTTGATTCTAGATGACACGCGCCAGCCGGAGAATCTAGCTACCCCTAGTAGAGGAAAACAAAGACCTTTCTTGCCTCCAGAGAAGGGGACCCCAAAGCTGGATAGAAGCCCCCCACAAATAATGACGGTGAGGTAAGAAGAAATGACAAACACAGAAATGAACCAGGTTTAGCACAGAGAGGCCCGCTTACTGATAGCAGAATAAAGAAAGGTAACTTATATGGTCAACAAAAACCCTATCAAAATCCACACTGGAAATTCAAGAACCCCCGAACCGTCTAACGGTCCGGGGGGAGAACACCAGCCCCCCTAGAGCTTCCAGCAAAGGTCAGGATATAGATTTGGAACAAGCTGGACAAAAATACAAAACCAAAACAAATAGCAAAAAGCAAAAGGCAGACTTAGCTGATATAACTGGAACCAGGATCAGTAGACAAGAGCACAGCAGACTAGCTCTGATAACTACGTTGCCAGGCATTGAACTGAAGGTCCAGGGAGCTTATATAGCAACACCCCTAACTAACGACCCAGGTGCGGATAAAAGGAATGACAGAAAAACCAGAGTCAAAAAACTAGTAACCACTAGAGGGAGCAAAAAGCAAATTCACAACAGTACCCCCCCCTTAGTGAGGGGTCACCGAACCCTCACCACGACCACCAGGGCGATCAGGATGAGCGGCATGAAAGGCACGAACTAAATCGGCCGCATGAACATCAGAGGCGACCACCCAGGAATTATCCTCCTGACCATAGCCCTTCCACTTGACCAGGTACTGAAGCCTCCGCCTGGAGAGGCGAGAATCCAAGATCTTCTCCACCACGTACTCCAACTCGCCCTCAACCAACACCGGAGCAGGAGGCTCAGCAGAAGGAACTACAGGCACAATGTACCGCCGCAACAAGGACCTATGAAATACATTGTGAATAGCAAACGACACAGGAAGATCCAGACGAAAAGATACAGGATTAAGGATTTCCAATATCTTGTAAGGCCCAATAAAACGAGGTTTAAATTTGGGAGAGGAGACCTTCATAGGAACAAAGCGGGAAGAAAGCCATACCAAATCCCCAACGCGTAGTCGGGGACCCACACCGCGGCGGCGGTTGGCAAAGCGCTGAGCCTTCTCCTGTGACAACTTCAAGTTGTCCACCACATGATTCCAGATCTGCTGCAACCTATCCACCACAGAATCCACCCCAGGACAGTCAGAAGGCTCCACATGACCCGAAGAAAAGCGAGGATGGAAACCAGAGTTGCAGAAAAAAGGTGAAACCAAGGTGGCGGAACTAGCCCGATTATTAAGGGCAAACTCAGCCAACGGCAAGAATGTCACCCAATCGTCCTGATCAGCAGAGACAAAACACCTCAAATAAGCCTCCAAAGTCTGATTGGTTCGCTCCGTCTGTCCATTAGTCTGAGGATGGAAAGCAGACGAAAACGACAAATCAATGCCCATCCTACTACAAAAGGATCGCCAGAACCTGGAAACGAACTGGGATCCTCTGTCAGACACAATATTCTCAGGGATGCCGTGCAAACGAACCACGTTCTGGAAAAACACAGGAACCAGATCGGAAGAGGAAGGCAGCTTAGGCAAAGGAACCAAATGGACCATCTTGGAGAAGCGATCACATATCACCCAGATAACGGACATGCCCTGAGATAGCGGAAGATCAGAAATGAAATCCATGGAGATATGTGTCCAAGGTCTCTTCGGGACAGGCAAGGGCAAGAGCAAACCGCTGGCACGAGAACAGCAAGGCTTAGCTCGAGCACAAGTCCCACAGGACTGCACAAATGACCGCACATCCCTTGACAAGGAAGGCCACCAAAAGGACCTGGCCACCAGATCTCTGGTGCCAAAAATTCCCGGGTGACCTGCCAACACCGAGGAATGAACCTCGGAAATGACTCTGCTGGTCCACTTATCCGGGACAAACAGTCTGTCAGGTGGACAAGACTCAGGCCTATCAGCCTGAAATCTCTGCAACACACGTCGCAGATCCGGAGAAATAGCTGACAAGATAACTCCATCTTTAAGAATACCAACAGGATCAGCGACTCCAGGAGCATCAGGCACAAAGCTCCTAGAAAGAGCATCGGCCTTCACATTCTTTGAACCAGGTAAATACGAGACAACAAAATCAAAGCGGGAGAAAAACAATGACCAGCGGGCCTGTCTCGGATTAAGGCGTTTAGCAGACTCGAGATACATCAGATTTTTGTGATCAGTCAAGACCACCACACGATGCTTAGCACCCTCGAGCCAATGACGCCACTCCTCAAATGCCCATTTCATGGCCAACAACTCCCGATTGCCCACATCATAATTTCGCTCGGCAGGCGAAAACTTCCTAGAGAAAAAGGCACAAGGTTTCATAACAGAGCAACCAGGGCCTCTCTGCGACAAAACGGCCCCTGCCCCAATCTCCGAAGCATCCACCTCAACCTGAAAGGGAAGTGAGACGTCAGGCTGGCACAAAACAGGCGCCGAAGTAAACCGGCGTTTCAACTCCTGGAAAGCCTCCACGGCAGCAGGAGCCCAGTTAGCTACATCGGAGCCCTTCTTGGTCATATCCGTCAAAGGTTTCACAATGCTAGAAAAATTAGCGATAAAACGACGGTAGAAGTTAGCGAAGCCCAAGAACTTCTGAAGACTCTTAACTGACGAGGGCTGAGTCCAATCAAGAATAGCTCGGACCTTGACTGGGTCCATCTCCACAGCAGAAGGGGAAAAAATGAACCCCAAAAAGGGAACCTTCTGTACACCAAAGAGACACTTTGAGCCCTTGACAAACAAAGAATTTTCACGCAAAATTTTAAAGACCAACCTGACCTGCTCCACATGCGAATCCCAATTATCAGAAAAAACCAAAATATCATCCAGATAAACAATCAAAAATTTATCCAGATACTTCCGGAAAATGTCATGCATAAAGGACTGAAAAACTGAAGGCGCATTGGAGAGACCAAAAGGCATCACCAAGTACTCAAAATGACCTTCGGGCGTATTGAATGCGGTTTTCCATTCATCACCTTGCTTAATGCGCACAAGGTTGTACGCACCACGAAGGTCTATCTTGGTGAACCACTTGGCACCCTTAATCCGGGCAAACAAGTCAGACAACAGCGGTAAAGGATACTGAAATTTGACAGTGATCTTATTTAAAAGCCGATAATCAATACAAGGTCTCAAAGATCCGTCCTTTTTTGCCACAAAAAAGAATCCCGCACCAAGAGGGGAAGAAGACGGACGAATATGTCCTTTCTCCAGAGACTCCTTGATATATGAACGCATAGCGGTATGTTCAGGTACCGACAGATTAAACAGTCTTCCCTTAGGAAATTTACTGCCTGGGATCAAATCTATAGCACAGTCACAGTCCCTATGAGGAGGCAGTGCACTGGACTCAGACTCACTGAAGACGTCCTGATAATCAGACAAATACTCCGGAACTTCCGAAGGCGTAGAAGAAGCAATAGACACAGGCAGGGAATCCCCATGAATACCACGACAGCCCCAACTTGAGACTGACATAGCCTTCCAGTCCAGGACTGGATTATGGGTCTGTAACCATGGCAGCCCTAAAACAACCAAATCATGCATTTTATGTAAAACCAGGAAACGTATCACCTCGCGGTGTTCAGGAGTCATGCACATGGTAACCTGTGTCCAATACTGCGGTTTATTTGCAGCCAATGGTGTAGCATCAATACCCCTAAGAGGAATAGGATTTTCTAATGGTTCAAGAGTAAAACCACAGCGCTTAGCAAATGAGAGATCCATGAGACTCAGGGCAGCACCTGAATCTACAAACGCCATGACAGGATAAGATGACAGTGAGCAAATCAAAGTTACAGACAGAATAAACTTAGGATGCAAATTACCAACGGTGACAGGACTAACAACCTTAGCTATACGTTTAGAGCATGCTGAGATAACATGTGTAGAATCACCACAGTAGTAGCACAAGCCATTCCGGCGTCTATGAATTTTCCGCTCATTTCTAGTCAGGATTCTATCACATTGCATTAAATCAGGTGTCTGTTCAGACAACACCATGAGGGAATTTGCGGTTTTTCTATCACATTGCACCGAATTAGGTGTCTGTTCAGACAACACCATGAGGGAATTTGCGGTTTTGCGCTCCCGCAACCGCCGGTCAATTTGAATAGCCAGTGCCATAGTATCATTCAGACCTGTGGGAATGGGAAAACCCACCATAACATTCTTAATGGCTTCAGAAAGGCCATTTCTAAAATTAGCGGCCAGTGCACACTCGTTCCAATGTGTCAGCACGGACCATTTCCGAAATTTTTGGCAATACACTTCAGCCTCGTCCTGCCCCTGAGACATAGCCAGCAAGGCCTTTTCTGCCTGAATCTCAAGATTGGGTTCCTCATAAAGTAAACCGAGCGCCAGAAAAAACGCATCAAGATCAGCCAATGCCGGATCTCCTGGCGCCAGCGAAAAAGCCCAATCCTGAGGGTCGCCCCGTAAGAACGAAATAACAATTTTTACTTGCTGAGCAGAATCTCCAGATGAACAGGGTCTCAGGGACAAAAACAATTTACAATTATTCACAAAATTCCTAAACTTAAACCTGTCTCCGGAAAACAGTTCAGGAATCGGTATTTTAGGTTCTGACCTAGGATTTCTGATAACATAGTCTTGTATGCCCTGCACACGAGTAGCCAGCTGGTCCACACTTGTAATCAAGGTCTGGACATTCATGTCTGCAGCAAGCATAGCCACTCTGAGGTAAAGGGGAAGAAGAAAAAAAAAAAAAAAAAACCTCAGAATCTTCTTTCTTATAATCCCTCTTCTGCAATGCATTAAACATTTAATACTGGCCTGGCAAACTGTTATGACCCCAATGGCGAGGGTCTCAGAGGAACGTGGAAGTCTGCAGAATACAAAAATCCAGCTCATAGGGCAGTGGTAACTGGTTTGACCATATATCTACTCCTAACGCCAACACTAGAAGTAGCCGGGGATCATTCCTACGTTGATTCTAGATGACACGCGCCAGCCGGAGAATCTAGCTACCCCTAGTAGAGGAAAACAAAGACCTTTCTTGCCTCCAGAGAAGGGGACCCCAAAGCTGGATAGAAGCCCCCCACAAATAATGACGGTGAGGTAAGAGGAAATGACAAACACAGAAATGAACCAGGTTTAGCACAGAGAGGCCCGCTTACTGATAGCAGAATAAAGAAAGGTAACTTATATGGTCAACAAAAACCCTATCAAAATCCACACTGGAAATTAAAGAACCCCCGAACCGTCTAACGGTCCGGGGGAAGAATACCAGCCCCCCTAGAGCTTCCAGCAAAGGTCAGGATATAGATTTGGAACAAGCTGGACAAAAATACAAAACCAAAACAAATAGCAAAAAGCAAAAGGCAGACTTAGCTGATATAACTGGAACCAGGATCAGTAGACAAGAGCACAGCAGACTAGCTCTGATAACTACGTTGCCAGGCATTGAACTGAAGGTCCAGGGAGCTTATATAGCAACACCCCTAACTAACGACCCAGGTGCGGATAAAAGGAATGACAGAAAAACCAGAGTCAAAAAACTAGTAACCACTAGAGGGAGCAAAAAGCAAATTCACAACAGTACTATCCCGTCGGCGGTCATACGGGCCCACCCCACCTCGACGGGATAGTACGTCAAATGTCGGGAAGGGGTTAAAGGGAACCTGTCACCCCCAAAATCGAAGGTGAGCTAAGCCCACCCGGCATCAGGGGCTTATCTACAGCATTCTGTAATGCATTCTGTAATGCAGTAGATAAGCCCTCGATATAACTTGAAAGATGAGAAAAAGAGGTTATATTATACTCACATGGGCGGGCGGTCCGATCCGATGGGCGTCTTGGTCCGGTCCGTGGCCTCCCATCTTCTTACGATGACATCCTCTTCTTGTCTTCATGCTGTGGCTCCGGCTCCAGTGTACTTAGTCTGCAGTGTTGAGGGCAGAGCAAAGTGCTGCAGTGCGCAGGCGCTGGGCCTCTCTGACCTTTCCCGGCGCCTGCGCACTGCAGTACTTTGCTCTGCCCTCAACAGGACAGACAAAGTACGCCTGCACCGGAGCCGCAGTGTGAAGACAACAAGAAGATGTCATCTGTTGTGAATTTGGATTCTGGGCTCCCCCGGTGGCTACTGGTGGAATTGAACTGGTGTCTTCATCTTCTCTGTTCACCTGTTCCCATCAAGATGTGGGAGTCGCTATATAACCTTGCTGCTCTGTTAGTTGCTTGCCGGTCAACAATGTTATCAGAAGCCTCTCTGTGCTTGTTCCTGCTCCTAGACAACTACTAGATAAGTTGGACTCTTGTCCATGTTTGTTTTTGCATTTTTGTTCCAGTTCACAGCTGTAGTTTCGTTACTGTGTCTGGAAAGCTCTTGTGAACAGGAATTGCCACTCTGGTGTTATGAGTTAATGCCAGAGTTTTAAAGTAATTTCTGGATGGTGTTTTTGATAGGGTTTTCAGCTGACCATGAAAGTGTCCTTTCTGTCTTCTGCTATGTAGTAAGTGGACCTCAAATTTGCTAAGCCTATTTTCATACTACGTTTGTTATTTCATCTTAATTCACCGCCAATACATGTGGGGGGCCTCTGTCTCCTTTCGGGGTACTTCTCTAGAGGTGAGCTAGGACTTATATTTTCCTCTGCTAGCATTATTTAGTCCTCCGGCTGGTGCTGGGCATCTAGAATCAACGTAGGCATGCTACCCGGCCACTGCTAGTTGTGCGTTAGGTTTAGTTCATGGTCAGCTCAGTTTCCATCTTCCAAGAGCTAGTTCCTATATATGCTGATGCTATGATCTCTTGCCATTGAGATCATGACAGTTTGACCGGCCCACTAAAGGGTTAAAATCCTTGGCTGAGAAAGGAGAGAAATAAGTAGTCTGCTGAAATTTTTTTTTTTTTTTTTTTCTCTCCTTTGAATGGCTCTGTGTCCACCTGTTTGTAATGGATCTTCAGAGTGTAACTGCAGGTTTGAATAATCTCGCCACGAAGGTACAAAATTTGCAAGATTTTGTTTGTCATGCACCTGTATCTGAGCCGAGAATTCCTTTGCCGGAATTTTTCTCGGGGAATAGATCTGGGTTTCAGAATTTTCGAAATAATTGCAAATTATTTTTGTCCCTGAAATCTCGCTCTGCCGGAGATCCTGCACAGCAGGTCAGGATTGTGATTTCCTTGCTCCGGGGCGACCCTCAAGACTGGGCTTTTTCATTGACACCAGGGGATCCTGCGTTGCTCAATGTGGATGCGTTTTTTCTGGCCTTGGGGTTGCTTTATGACGAACCTCATTTGGAGCTTCAGGCAGAAAAAACTTTGATGTCCCTATCTCAGGGGCAAGATGAAGCGGAAATTTACTGCCAAAGATTCCGTAAATGGTCTGTGCTTACTCAGTGGAATGAGTGCGCCCTGGCGGCGACTTTCAGAGAGGGTCTCTCTGATGCCATTAAGGATGTTATGGTGGGGTTCCCTGTGCCTGCGGGTCTGAATGAGTCCATGACAATGGCTATTCAGATCGATAGGCGTTTGCGGGAGCGCAAACCAGTGCACCATCTGGCGGTGTCCATTGAGAAATCGCCAGAGAGTATGCAGTGTGATAGAATTCTGTCCCGAAGCGAGCGGCAGAATTTTAGACGGAAAAATGGGTTGTGTTTCTATTGTGGTGATTCTACTCATGTTATATCAGCATGCTCTAAGCGCACTAAAAAACTTGGTAAATCTGTTTCCATTTGCACCTTACCGTCTAAGTTTATTCTATCTGTGACCCTGATTTGCTCTTTGTCATCTATTACCACGGACGCCTATGTCGACTCTGGCGCCGCTTTGAGTCTTATGGATTGGTCCTTTGCCAAACGCTGTGGGTATGATTTAGAGCCTTTGGAGACTCCTATTCCTCTGAAGGGGATTGACTCCACCCCATTGGCTAATAATAAACCACAATACTGGACACAAGTAACTATGCGTATTAATCCGGATCACCAGGAGATTATTCGCTTTCTGGTGCTGTATAATCTACATGATGATTTGGTGCTAGGATTGCCTTGGCTGCAATCTCACAACCCAGTCCTCGACTGGAGAGCTATGTCTGTGTTGAGCTGGGGATGTAAGGGGGCTCATGGGGATGTACCTGTGGTTTCCATTTCATCATCTATTCCCTCTGAAATTCCTGAGTTCCTGTCTGACTATCGTGACGTCTTTGAAGAATCCAAGCTTGGTTCGTTACCTCCGCACCGAGAGTGCGATTGTGCCATAGATTTAATCCCGGGTAGTAAATACCCAAAGGGTCGTTTATTTAATCTGTCTGTGCCTGAACATGCTGCTATGCGTGAATATATAAAGGAGTCCTTGGAAAAGGGACATATTCGTCCATCGTCATCTCCCTTAGGAGCCGGTTTTTTCTTTGTGTCAAAAAAAGACGGCTCTTTGAGACCATGTATTGATTATCGGCTTTTGAATAAAATCACTGTTAAATATCAATACCCATTGCCGTTGCTGACTGATTTGTTTGCTCGCATAAAGGGGGCCAAGTGGTTCTCTAAGATTGACCTTCGTGGGGCGTATAATTTGGTGCGAATCAGGCAGGGGGATGAGTGGAAAACCGCATTTAATACGCCCGAGGGCCACTTTGAGTATTTAGTGATGCCTTTTGGTCTTTCAAATGCTCCGTCAGTTTTCCAGTCCTTTATGCATGATATTTTTCGCGATTATTTGGATAAATTTATGATTGTGTATCTGGATGATATTCTGATTTTTTCGGATGACTGGGACTCTCATGTCCAGCAAGTCAGGAGGGTTTTTCAGGTTTTGCGGTCTAATTCTTTGTGTGTGAAGGGTTCTAAGTGTGTTTTTGGGGGTACAGAGGATTTCCTTTTTGGGATATATTTTTTCTCCCTCTTCCATTGAAATGGATCCTGTCAAGGTTCAAGCTATTTGTGATTGGACGCAGCCCTCTTCTCTTAAGAGTCTTCAGAAATTTTTGGGCTTTGCTAACTTTTATCGTCGATTTATTGCTGGTTTTTCGGATATTGCTAAGCCATTGACCGATTTGACTAAGAAGGGTGCTGATGTTGCTGATTGGTCCCCTGATGCTGTGGAGGCCTTTCGGGAGCTTAAGCGCCGTTTTTCCTCTGCCCCTGTGTTGCGTCAGCCTGATGTTGCTCTACCTTTTCAGGTTGAGGTCGACGCTTCTGAGATCGGAGCTGGGGCAGTGTTGTCGCAGAAAAGTTCTGACTGCTCCGTGATGAGGCCTTGTGCCTTCTTTTCCCGTAAATTTTCGCCCGCTGAGCGGAATTATGATGTTGGGAATCGGGAGCTTTTGGCCATGAAGTGGGCTTTTGAGGAGTGGCGCCATTGGCTTGAGGGGGCCAGACATCAGGTGGTGGTATTGACTGACCACAAAAATTTGATTTATCTTGAGACCGCCAGGCGCCTGAATCCTAGACAGGCGCGCTGGTCATTATTTTTCTCTCGGTTTAATTTTGTGGTGTCATACCTACCGGGTTCTAAGAATGTTAAGGCGGATGCCCTTTCTAGGAGTTTTGAGCCTGACTCGCCTGGTAACTCTGAGCCCACAGGTATCCTTAAGGATGGAGTGGTATTGTCAGCCGTTTCTCCAGACCTGCGGCGGGCCTTGCAGGAGTTTCAGGCGGATAGACCTGATCGTTGCCCACCTGATAAACTGTTTGTTCCTGATGATTGGACCAGTAGAGTCATCTCTGAGGTTCATTCTTCTGCGTTGGCAGGTCATCCTGGCATTTTTGGTACCAGGGATTTGGTGGCAAGGTCCTTCTGGTGGCCTTCCCTGTCACGAGATGTGCGAGGCTTTGTGCAGTCTTGTGACGTTTGTGCTCGGGCCAAGCCTTGTTGTTCTCGGGCTAGTGGATTGTTGTTGCCCTTGCCTATTCCTAAGAGGCCTTGGACGCACATCTCGATGGATTTTATTTCAGATCTGCCTGTTTCTCAGAAGATGTCTGTCATCTGGGTGGTGTGTGACCGTTTCTCTAAGATGGTCCATTTGGTTCCTCTGCCCAAGTTGCCTTCTTCTTCCGAGTTGGTTCCTCTGTTTTTTCAAAATGTTGTTCGTTTGCATGGTATTCCTGAGAATATCGTTTCTGACAGAGGGACCCAATTCGTGTCTAGATTTTGGCGGGCATTCTGTGCTAGGATGGGCATAGATTTATCTTTTTCGTCCGCTTTCCATCCTCAGACGAATGGCCAGACCGAGCGGATTAATCAGACCCTGGAGACATATCTGAGGTGTTTTGTGTCTGCTGACCAGGATGATTGGGTTGCTTTTTTGCCATTGGCGGAGTTCGCTCTCAATAATCGGGCCAGCTCTGCCACTTTGGTGTCCCCGTTTTTCTGTAATTCGGGGTTTCATCCTCGATTTTCCTCTGGTCAGGTGGAATCTTCGGATTGTCCTGGAGTGGATGCTGTGGTGGAGAGATTGCATCGGATCTGGGGGCAGGTGGTGGACAATTTGAGGTTGTCCCAGGAGAAGACTCAGCTTTTTGCCAACCGCCACCGTCGTGTTGGTCCTCGGCTTTGTGTTGGGGATTTGGTGTGGTTGTCTTCTCGTTTTGTCCCTATGAGGGTCTCTTCTCCTAAGTTTAAGCCTCGGTTTATCGGCCCGTATAAGATATTGGAGATTCTTAACCCTGTTTCCTTCCGTTTGGACCTCCCTGCATCCTTTTCTATTCATAACGTTTTTCATCGGTCATTATTGCGCAGGTATGAGGTACCGGTTGTGCCTTCCGTTGAGCCTCCTGCTCCGGTGTTGGTTGAGGGTGAGTTGGAGTACGTTGTGGAGAAAATCTTAGACTCTCGTGTTTCCAGACGGAGACTCCAGTATCTGGTCAAGTGGAAGGGATACGGCCAGGAGGATAATTCTTGGGTGAATGCATCTGATGTTCATGCCTCTGATCTGGTTCGTGCCTTTCATAGGGCCCATCCTGATCGCCCTGGTGGTTCTGGTGAGGGTTCGGTGCCCCCTCCTTGAGGGGGGGGTACTGTTGTGAATTTGGATTCTGGGCTCCCCCGGTGGCTACTGGTGGAATTGAACTGGTGTCTTCATCTTCTCTGTTCACCTGTTCCCATCAAGATGTGGGAGTCGCTATATAACCTTGCTGCTCTGTTAGTTGCTTGCCGGTCAACAATGTTATCAGAAGCCTCTCTGTGCTTGTTCCTGCTCCTAGACAACTACTAGATAAGTTGGACTCTTGTCCATGTTTGTTTTTGCATTTTTGTTCCAGTTCACAGCTGTAGTTTCGTTACTGTGTCTGGAAAGCTCTTGTGAACAGGAATTGCCACTCTGGTGTTATGAGTTAATGCCAGAGTTTTAAAGTAATTTCTGGATGGTGTTTTTGATAGGGTTTTCAGCTGACCATGAAAGTGTCCTTTCTGTCTTCTGCTATGTAGTAAGTGGACCTCAAATTTGCTAAGCCTATTTTCATACTACGTTTGTTATTTCATCTTAATTCACCGCCAATACATGTGGGGGGCCTCTGTCTCCTTTCGGGGTATTTCTCTAGAGGTGAGCTAGGACTTATATTTTCCTCTGCTAGCATTATTTAGTCCTCCGGCTGGTGCTGGGCATCTAGAATCAACGTAGGCATGCTACCCGGCCACTGCTAGTTGTGCGTTAGGTTTAGTTCATGGTCAGCTCAGTTTCCATCTTCCAAGAGCTAGTTCCTATATATGCTGATGCTATGATCTCTTGCCATTGAGATCATGACAGTCATCGTAAGAAGATGGGAGGCGCTGGACCGGACCGCGACACCCATCAGACCGGACCGCAGCGGCACTGCCCCTGGGTGAGTATTACAGAATGCTGTAGATAAGCCCCTGATGCCGGTGGGCTTAGCTCACCTTCGATTTTGGGGGTGACGGGTTCCTGTTAAACTGATAGGACTTGATTTGGAAAGGCGTACACCTGTCTATATAAAACCGTTTTGGTGATAATTCTAAGTGGTATGTGTGGAGAAAACCAGGCACTGCTCATCACCTGCCCAATACAATCCCAACAGTGAAACATGGCGGTGGCAGCATCCTGCTATGGGGGTGTTTATCAGCTGCAGGGACAGGACGACTGGTCTTCATTAAAGGAAACATAAATGTGGCCAAGTACAGAGATATCCTGGATGAAAACCTCTTCCAGAGTGTGCTGGACCTCAGACTTGGCCTTCCAACAAGACAATGACCCTAAGCACACAGCTATAATAACAAAGGAGTGGCTGCAGAACAACTCTGTGACCATTCTTGACTGGCCCAGCCAGAGCCCTGACCTAAACCCGATTGAGCATTTCTGGAGAGACCTGAAAATGGCGTCCACCAACGTTCACCATCCAACCTGACGGAACTGGAGAGGATCTGCAAGGAAGATCCCCAAATCCAGATGTGAAAATCTTGTTGCATCATTCCCAAGAAGACTGATGGCTGTACTAGTTCAAAATGGTGCTTCTACTCAATACTGAGCAAAGAATCTGAATTTACTGTGAGTGTACAGGTAATACAGTGATCACCAGTTACATTATACACAGGAGCTCTGTATATAGTGTCAGTGTACAGGTAATACAGTGATCACCGATGACATTATACACAGGAGCTCTATACATAGTATACAGTGTCACTGTACACTTAATACAGTGATCATTAGTGACATTATACACAGGACCTCTGTATATAGTATACAGTGTATAGTGTCAGTGTACAGGTAACACTCTGACTCACCAGTGACATCTCTAGCTGAAGTCCTTCATCTTTGCTTTTCTTTTTCATCCAGCGCAGACCGCCATCACTTCTTCCAGCCAGGACTTGTCTCTGCATAAAATACCACATAGTTATCTAGCGCCCTGCTTCTAGACCACATTTTTCCTTTCTTTTACACTACACATCTGAATACAGACATGCACCCACCATTAATATATAAATGGTTATTATGCAACCCACCATTCCAAATATAAATTATAATCTTCCACTGTGCCCACACTAAGTATACACAGCCACTTTCCCACCTAATAAATATATAAATTAATTAGCACCTGTACTCTTTCCCCCAATTCATTACTAGTCACTGCATTCTCAACGCCCCCCACTATGTACCTCTTGCTCCCCCGATTCATTATATTTACATGCCCCTTCCACCCCAATTCATTGTCATGTCTTTCTCTCCCATCCTCTATTCATTATCAACTGCTCTACCCCAGATTCAATACATCATTTACTCCCCCACCCTCAAAATTCATCATTATTTGCTCTTCCACAGCTCATAATTTCTCCCCCCACCTTCAATTCATCAATTGCTCTCTCCACCCCCACTTTCAATTCAATTGCTGTCCCCCATCCCTCACACTCAATCCATCATTTGCAGCCCACCTCCCCCACTTTAATTTGCAGTCCCCCTTACTTTTCTTCATTTGCAGTCTCTTATCCCCCCTCACTTCATCTGCAGTAACCTTTACTTCATAATTTGCAGCCATCATCCCCTTCTCATTTCATCATTTACAGTCTCCCCTCAGAAACACTTCATCATGTGCAGTCCCCCTCACCCCCACTTTATGTGCAGTCCCCCTCCCCCCACTTCATCATGTGCAGTCCCCTTTCCCCACTTCATCATGTGCAGTCCCCCTCACCCCCACTTCATTATGTGCAGTCCCCTTCCCCCCCACTTCATCATGTGCAGTCCCCCTTATCCCCTCATTTCATGTGCAGTCCCCTTCCCCCCACCCACTTCATCATGTGCAGTCCCCTCACCACCCACTTCATCATGTGCAGCCCCCTCACCTCCCCTCACTTCATCATGTGCAGTCCCCCTTACCACCCACTTCATGTGCAGCCCCCCTTACCCTCACTTTATCATGTATAGTCCCTCTCAACCCCCACTTCATCATTTGCAATCCCCCTTCCCCCCACTTCAACATGTTCAGTCCCCTTTACCTCCCCACTGTCATGATCCAGGCTGGGTTTTGAATCCTTTCTGCTCTTTTCCCGGACTGATCATGTCAAGGGTTAACTTTGCTCTGCCTCATTCTGGGTTCAGGTTTGCTATTTAGCTCTGCTGCATCCTGCATGTGGTGTCAGTTATATTTTCTGCCTATGGCGTGTGTATCGGACTCTGGTAGTACCCTGGTTGGTCCTGCTGCACTTTCCGACCTTGCCTGTGTCTGCTCCTCCTTCCCTGTCCGTCCTGTCTTAGTGTTTCCTGATTGCTGTTGGATTTCCTGGTGTTTTGACTTGGCTTTGACTCTGACTTGACTCTGCCTCTGGTCCCTGGTACTTCTGCCTTTTATCTGGTATTGACACTTTGGCTCTCCAATGACTCTGTGCTTGTTTTTTTCCCGTTGTACTACGTGACGGTCTAGGTTTTGACTTGGCTTGTTTGACTATTCTGCTGCCATCTGGTGGTAGCTTTGCTGCAGCACTGCAGGTCTGCTCTTGCAGACGTGTTACTATCCTTCCACTCTATTACGATCTAGTGGAAGTTGCCGTTACCTGCATAGCTGCAGTATGACACCCAGTTCATTATTTGCAGTCCCCCTTTCCCCCCACTTCATCATGTGCAATCCCCTTTACTGTCCCCCACACTTTATCAATTGCCTCCTCCCCTCACCAATTTAATTCATTTTATAAAGAAAACAAAAACGTTTTTTCATACTTACCTCACAAGCGATCCCCAGCAGGAGCAGCACTGCTTCCAGCATCCAGTAGATGTCATCGCTTACGCTATCACCTGACCGGAAGTACACAGAAGATGGAGGGAGCGGGAGCTGCGCAGCCGGCAAGGTTAGATGGCCCTGCACAGCTCTGAGAAAGCTCCTGGGCCCAAGCACCGACGTGAGCGATGTTGCGCACACCACTTTAATGCACAATGGGGCCCGGAGAGCAGAAGCAAAAGAGCGGGGGTCCCAGACCTGTGGGCCCTCCTCAGTACTGCTGCTCACCAGGCCCCATACAGCAGTAAGGGCAGGAATGCCCTGACAGTCGCCCTGATCAACACTTACAAGGGTGCGGTGGTTCAGATGGCTTAGATAGGGGCCCTCTGTTCCATTGGTTTGTTCAGTTTGCACCGGGAGGCCTCTCTGACCAGCCACTGCAACTATCGAAAGGTGTTCTCAGCACAGAAGTGATCACCTTTCTCGTGGGCTTCATTAGCTAACTGCACCACAAACCCCTCTGAAGCCACCACTTTCCTGGCAACGTCAAATTTGAGTGAGCTGGATTATTTGACACAGCAAGCCATGTTTCATGAAGAACCTTTCCTACTAGCCCAAGATCTGAATGGGGGCTTGCTGGTAAAGTAGTCCTATCCTGCTGGTTGGGTCTTTGTTCCAAGGTGACCCATTTCCTCAGCTCTGCTAATTCGGGATCGGATTGCTGTAGGTGTACATACTCATCTCTGGGGCGACCTAGGATCCAGGTGGGTCTGGACTCTTTTCTAGACTCTTGGGTGGCTATTACAGCCATGGCAAACTGCTTGAAGTCTGGAATTTCGTACCATTCGAGTTCTTCATCCATATCTCTCTTTGGACCCGCTTCAGTGACTCAAGACAGAGCATCCGCATGCATGCTTTGAGACTTGGACCAGTAGAAGATCTTGTCTGACCTAGACAAGTATTCTGCAAATTTTTCGGTCATAGCTCACACCAGTGCCAGCAACTCCAGCTTAAACCAACTGTAGTTGTGGGGTTCTTTTCATTCTCTCTCAGCAACTGGCAGTCATAGGTCATAGTCATCACCCTTTCTCTTTCACTTGAGCCAACACCACCCCTAGTCCATACTGGCTTCCGTTGGTATACAGCATGAAGGGCTGAGAGAGATCAGCGTAAGCTTAGATGGGAGCATCCATCAGTGCCATATTCAATGCCTGGAAAGCTTCGTCTTGCCTAGGACCTCACTGGATTGGGTGCCGCTTGACTCCCCCTGCAGTTCCTTGTAGTAATTCGTTGAGTAATGGCATGATCTTGGGGAAGTTTTTCATAAATCTGCAGTAGTATCCAACCAGCTTCAGGAATGCTCTCAGCTCTCTCAGGTTGGTAGGAATGGGCCACTTTTGAACTGCAGACACCTACTGTTGTGAAATTGGATTCTGGGCTCCCCCGGTGGCCACTTGTGGAATTGAACTTGTGTGCATCATCCCCTCTGTTCACCTGCTCCTATCAGGATGTGGGAGTCGCTATATAACCTTGCTCCTCTGTCAGTTTCTTGCCGGTCAACAATGTAATCAGAAGCCTTCTGTGCTTGTTCCTGCTACTAGACAACTCCCAGCTAAGTTGGACTTTTGTCCTTGTGTGTTTTTGCATTTTGTTCCTGTTCACAGCTGCTGTTTCGTTACTGTGTCTGGAAAGCTCTTGTGATCGGAAATTGCCACTCTGGTGTTATGAGTTAATGCTAGAGTCTTAAAGGAATTTCTGGATGGTGTTTTGATAGGGTTTTCTGCTGACCATGAAAGTGTCCTTTCTGTCTTCCTGCTATCTAGAAAGCGGACCTCGATTTTGCTAAACCTATTTTCATACTACGTTTGTCATTTCATCTAAAATCACCGCCAATATATGTGGGGGCCTCTGTCTGCCTTTTGGGAAAATTTCTCTAGAGGTGAGCCAGGACTGTCTTTTCCTCTGCTAGGATTAGGTAGTTCTCCGGCTGGCGCTGGGCATCTAGGGATAAAAAAAAACGTAGGCATGCTACCCGGCCACTTCTAGTTGTGCGGCAGGTTTAGTTCATGGTCAGTATAGTTTCCATCTTCCAAGAGCTAGTTCTCATATATGCTGGGCTATGTTCTCTCGCCATTGAGAATCATGACAGTTTGACCGGCCCAAAAAAGGGTTAAATTACTGGCTGAGAAAGGAGAGAAAAAAGAAGTCTGCTACAATTTTTTTTTTTTTTTCCTCTAGTTCTGAGTGTGCTCTTAATTGAATCACTTGCTAGTCTGCCTATACTGCAGCCTTCCTCTCTTTCTCTCCTTCTAATCCTTGAATGGCTCTGTGTTCACCTGTTTCAAATGGATCTTCAGAGTGTAGCTACAGGTTTGAATAATCTCGCCACAAAGGTACAAAATTTGCAAGATTTTGTTGTTCATGCACCTATGTCTGAGCCTAGAATTCCTTTGCCTGAATTCTTCTCGGGGAATAGATCTCACTTTCAAAATTTTAAAAACAATTGCAAATTGTTTTTGTCCCTGAAGTCTCGCTCTGCCGGAGACCCTGCACAGCAGGTCAGGATTGTAATTTCCTTGCTCCGGGGCGACCCTCAAGACTGGGCTTTTGCATTGGCACCAGGGGATCCTGCGTTGCTCAATGTGGATGCGTTTTTTCTGGCCTTGGGGTTGCTTTATGAGGAACCTCATTTAGAGCTTCAGGCGGAAAAGGCCTTGATGTCCTTGTCTCAGGGGCAAGATGAAGCTGAAATATACTGCCAAAAATTCCGCAAATGGTCTGTGCTTACTCAGTGGAATGAGTGCGCCCTGGCGGCGATTTTCAGAGAAGGTCTCTCTGATGCCATTAAGGATGTTATGGTGGGGTTCCCTGTGCCTGCGAGTCTGAATGAGTCCATGACGATGGCTATTCAGATCGATAGGCGTCTGCGGGAGCGCAAACCTGTGCACCATTTGGCGGTGTCTACTGAGAAAACGCCAGAAAATATGCAATGTGATAGAATTCTGTCCAGAAGCGAGCGGCAGAATTTTAGACGAAAAAATGGGTTGTGCTTCTATTGTGGTGATTCAACTCATGTTATATCAGCATGTTTTAAGCGTACTAAGAAGCCTGACAAGTCTGTTTCAATTAGCACTTTACAGTCTAAGTTTATTCTATCTGTGACCCTGATTTGTTCTTTGTCATCTATTACCGCGGATGCTTATGTCGACTCTGGCGCTGCTTTGAGTCTTATGGATTGGTCCTTTGCCAAACGCTGTGGGTACGATTTGGAGCCACTGGAGGCTCCGATACCTCTGAAAGGGATTGACTCCACCCCATTGGCTAGTAATAAACCACAATACTGGACACAAGTGACTATGCGTGTTAATCCGGATCACCAGGAGGTTATTCGCTTTCTGGTGCTGTATAATCTACATGATGTTTTGGTGCTGGGATTGCCATGGCTGCAATCTCATAACCCAGTCCTCGACTGGAGAGCTATGTCTGTGTTAAGCTGGGGATGTAAAGGAACTCATGGGGACGTACCTTTGGTTTCCATTTCATCATCTATTCCCTCTGAGATTCCTGAATTCTTGTCTGACTTTCGTGACGTTTTTGAAGAACCCAAGGTTGGTTCACTACCTCCGCACCGGGAGTGCGATTGTGCCATAGACTTGATTCCGGGTAGTAAATACCCTAAGGGTCGTTTATTTAATCTGTCTGTGCCTGAACACGCTGCTATGCGAGAATATATAAAGGAGTCCTTGGAAAAGGGACATATTCGTCCTTCGTCATCTCCCTTAGGAGCCGGTTTTTTCTTTGTGTCTAAGAAAGACGGCTCTTTGAGGCCGTGTATTGATTATCGACTTTTGAATAAAATCACGGTTAAATATCAATATCCGTTACCACTGCTTACTGATTTGTTTGCTCGTATAAAGGGGGCCAAGTGGTTCTCTAAGATTGATCTCCGTGGGGCGTATAATTTGGTGCAAATCAAGCAGGGGGATGAGTGGAAAACCGCATTTAATACGCCCGAGGGCCATTTTGAGTATTTGGTGATGCCTTTTGGTCTTTCAAATGCCCCTTCAGTCTTCCAGTCCTTTATGCATGACATTTTCCGCGATTATTTGGATAAATTTATGATTGTGTATCTGGATGATATTCTGATTTTTTCGGATGACTGGGACTCTCATGTCCAGCAGGTCAGGAGGGTTTTTCAGGTTTTGCGGTCTAATTCCTTGTGTGTGAAGGGTTCTAAGTGTGTTTTTGGGGTTCAAAAGATTTCTTTCTTGGGATACATTTTTTCCCCCTCTTCCATCGAGATGGATCCTGTCAAGGTTCAGGCTATTGGTGATTGGACGCAACCCTCTTCTCTTAAGAGTCTTCAGAAATTTTTGGGCTTTGCTAACTTTTATCGTCGATTTATTGCTGGTTTTTCTGATGTTGTAAAACCATTGACTGATTTGACTAAGAAGGGTGCTGATGTTGCTGATTGGTCCCCTGATGCTGTGGAGGCCTTTCGGGAGCTCAAGCGCCGCTTTTCTTCCGCCCCAGTGTTGCGTCAGCCTGATGTTGCTCTTCCTTTTCAGGTTGAGGTCGACGCTTCTGAAATCGGAGCTGGGGCGGTGTTGTCGCAGAGAAGTTCCGACTGCTCCGTGATGAGACCTTGTGCTTTTTTTTCCCGTAAATTTTCGCCCGCCGAGCGGAATTATGATATTGGGAATCGGGAGCTTTTGGCCATGAAGTGGGCTTTTGAGGAGTGGCGTCACTGGCTTGAGGGGGCCAGACATCAGGTGGTGGTATTGACTGACCACAAAAATTTAATTTACCTTGAGTCTGCCAGGCGCCTGAATCCTAGACAGGCGCGCTGGTCGTTGTTTTTCTCTCGGTTTAATTTTGTGGTGTCGTACCTACCGGGTTCTAAGAATGTTAAGGCGGATGCCCTTTCTAGGAGTTTTGAGCCTGACTCCCTTGGTAATTCTGAGCCCACAGGTATCCTTAAAGATGGAGTGATATTGTCTGCCGTTTCTCCAGACCTGCGGCGGGCCTTGCAGGAGTTTCAGGTGGATAGACCTAATCGTTGCCCACCTGGTAGACTGTTTGTTCCTGATGATTGGACCAGTAGAGTCATCTCTGAGGTTCATTCTTCTGCGTTGGCAGGTCATCCTGGAATCTTTGGTACCAGGGATTTGGTGGCAAGGTCCTTCTGGTGGCCTTCCCTGTCACGAGATGTGCGAGGCTTTGTGCAGTCTTGTGACGTTTGTGCTCGGGCCAAGCCTTGTTGTTCTCGGGCTAGTGGATTGTTGTTGCCCTTGCCTATCCCGAAGAGGCCTTGGACGCACATCTCGATGGATTTTATTTCGGATCTGCCTGTTTCTCAGAAGATGTCTGTCATCTGGGTGGTGTGTGACCGTTTTTCTAAGATGGTCCATCTGGTTCCCTTGCCTAAGTTGCCTTCTTCTTCCGAGTTGGTTCCTCTGTTTTTTCAAAATGTTGTTCGTTTGCATGGTATTCCTGAGAATATCGTTTCTGACAGAGGGACCCAATTCGTGTCTAGATTTTGGCGGGCATTCTGTGCTAGGATGGGCATAGATTTGTCTTTTTCATCTGCTTTCCATCCTCAGACTAATGGCCAGACCGAGCGGACTAATCAGACCTTGGAGACATATTTGAGGTGTTTTGTGTCTGCGGATCAGGATGATTGGGTTGCTTTTTTGCCTTTGGCGGAGTTCGCCCTCAATAATCGGGCCAGCTCTGCCACCTTGGTGTCCCCGTTTTTCTGTAATTTGGGGTTTCATCCTCGATTTTCCTCCGGTCAAGTGGAATCTTCGGATTGTCCTGGAGTGGATGCTGTGGTGGAGAGGTTGCATCAGATTTGGGGGCAGGTGGTGGACAATTTGAAGTTGTCCCAGGAGAAGACTCAGCTTTTTGCCAACCGCCGTCGTCGTGTTGGTCCTCGGCTTTGTGTTGGGGACTTGGTGTGGTTGTCTTCTCGTTTTGTCCCTATGAGGGTTTCTTCTCCTAAGTTTAAGCCTCGGTTCATCGGCCCGTACAAGATATTGGAGATTCTTAACCCTGTGTCCTTCCGTTTGGACCTCCCTGCATCCTTTTCGATTCATAATGTTTTTCATCGGTCATTGTTGCGCAGGTATGAGGTACCGGTTGTGCCTTCCGTTGAGCCTCCTGCTCCGGTGTTGGTTGAGGGTGAGTTGGAGTACGTTGTGGAAAAGATCTTAGACTCTCGTGTTTCCAGACGGAGACTCCAGTATCTGGTCAAATGGAAGGGATACGGTCAGGAGGATAATTCTTGGGTCACGGCCTCTGATGTTCATGCCTCCGATCTTGTCCGTGCCTTTCATAGGGCTCATCCTGATCGCCCTGGTGGTTCTTGTGAGGGTTCGGTGCCCCCTCCTTGAGGGGGGGGTACTGTTGTGAAATTGGATTCTGGGCTCCCCCGGTGGCCACTTGTGGAATTGAACTTGTGTGCATCATCCCCTCTGTTCACCTGCTCCTATCAGGATGTGGGAGTCGCTATATAACCTTGCTCCTCTGTCAGTTTCTTGCCGGTCAACAATGTAATCAGAAGCCTTCTGTGCTTGTTCCTGCTACTAGACAACTCCCAGCTAAGTTGGACTTTTGTCCTTGTGTGTTTTTGCATTTTGTTCCTGTTCACAGCTGCTGTTTCGTTACTGTGTCTGGAAAGCTCTTGTGATCGGAAATTGCCACTCTGGTGTTATGAGTTAATGCTAGAGTCTTAAAGGAATTTCTGGATGGTGTTTTGATAGGGTTTTCTGCTGACCATGAAAGTGTCCTTTCTGTCTTCCTGCTATCTAGAAAGCGGACCTCGATTTTGCTAAACCTATTTTCATACTACGTTTGTCATTTCATCTAAAGTCACCGCCAATATATGTGGGGGCCTCTGTCTGCCTTTTGGGAAAATTTCTCTAGAGGTGAGCCAGGACTGTCTTTTCCTGTGCTAGGATTAGGTAGTTCTCCGGCTGGCGCTGGGCATCTAGGGTTAAAAAACGTAGGCATGCTACCCGGCCACTTCTAGTTGTGCGGCAGGTTTAGTTCATGGTCAGTATAGTTTCCATCTTCCAAGAGCTAGTTCTCATATATGCTGGGCTATGTTCTCTCGCCATTGAGAATCATGACAACCTACTATCTGGTGGGATAGACTCCAGCACTGGAAACAAAGTGTCTCAGAAATTCAATCTCTCTCTTAAACAAGTGACACTTCCGGGGTTTGACTTTTAACCCATGTCTTTGACGCCGCTCCAACACTTGTTCTATCCGGATAAGATGATATTCGAACGAGGAAGAGTAGATGATGATGTCATCAAGATATATCAAGGTTGCTTCAAAGTTCAGATCCCCCAAGCATCTCTACATCAGGCATTGATATGTCCCTGGTACACTTTTCAGCCCGAAAGGCATCTGGTTAACATAGACTAGGCCCATAGAGAAGACGTAGGCCATCTTTAGGAGGTCTCCGGCAGTCAGCCGGACCTGCCAGTAGCCACTGGCTACGTCGAGGGAGAATTACTTGGCCTTTCCCAGAGTGGACAAGGATTCTTCGATCCAGGGTAAGGGGTAGGAATCCCGCACGGAGCAAGCATTCACCCATCGGTAGTCTACGCAGAACCTCAGCGTCCCATCTTTCTTTAGAACTTTCACAATGGGTGCCGCCCAAGTGCTCTGGCTTTCGCGGATCACTCCATTATGCAGCATGTGCAATAGCAGTTTTTTCACCTCCTGGTGGGATTTGCCAATACCTCTCTCAAATTGGAGCAGCGGTTATTGTGGGGATCTCATGATGTATAGCCTGGATACATCTGAAGTCATCTTCGTGCTGTGCAAACAATCCTCGATATTGCAGCAGCAACTATTCAACCTGCCCTACTTGTTTCAGGGAAAACTCTATGAGGTTTGCCTCCATTTATTCCAAGAGGTGGCGACCAGCCAGTGGCTCACTTCTATCCTGTTGACCATCGAGTGAGACTGCCAAGGTCTACGAGTCTCCTCCTACAGGCGTTAATTCTATAGCATCGGTACTGGTGACATTTTTTGGCATCATGCAAACTTGTGCTACTTCTTGCTGGGATATCAACTGCAGGGTTGCTCCACTCACGTTTGTACAATGCACGGGTACGTGTCCCTGCTGAACGGTGGTCAAAGTGCGAGCAACCAATAGTCTAGAGATTGCTTCTTCCCCCTCTAGCGGTTCAATTTGGACATCTACCCCTTCTAAGGATACATGAACCAGTACCGGCATAGTCAGCACAATCTGCCCCGCCGGTAGCCCCGCCGGTAGCGTCACTTTGGCTTACAAGGGTACCAGCACTTTGCCAAGGCAGTGGTTAACTTCTGAATTTGGCTGACCCGCATGAGCTGCTGGAATACCTTCTTGCTGGCTTGGTCATCAGTGACATGGGTCCAACTGTTTCTGTCTGGGCCGTTGGCCAGGAACTGCTCTACCTCCTTCAACACATTCATCCCCAGGGTCACGATGGATCCTCCTCCTACGGAGCTCTTTACCAACACTATTCCTTTTCGGCCCAGCTCTTTTCCGCACACCCATACAAACATTCACACTACTCCAACCATTGGAATGGGCAGTTGGTTGACCACCACTAGTCGGATGGTGGGTTCATTGATGGAGCATGCAACTTCGGGAAAGTGAATCTGAAAGTATTCTTCAGGCAAAGTGGTCACCTGGGACCCAGTGTCCATCAAGCAGCAAATATGCTGCCCATTAAATTCAGCCCAGGTAATGGGTCTCTCAGAGATGATATCTTCATCTCTTCCTTCTGGGGCTTGGAACCCCACGGTGTGCTCCTCGACCGTGAGGCGCGTTAGTTTAATGCACACACCGTCTACTTCTCTCCAGGTTTAGGCAGTCTCACGATATATGTCCCCTTCCACCACAGATCCAGCATTCTGCCACGTGTTCCACTGATGGGCTACGGACACGGCAGGGCACGTGAGAAGCGACTTTCACGCTCTGCCCTCCCTTCAGATCTGTCCATGGAGACAGGCGTGGCAACATTAGCAGGGGTCCCCTTGATACTACGCAGCTCACCTCAAATATCCCATATTTCCTGGTGAAGTTCCCGGGCCCAGTATGACTCTGTATGTGTTGGCCCGGGGTGGCCACTTCATGGCTCCGTACCGCACCCATTAAGACAGGGGCTTGTCGTTCTAGGACCTTGGCCTCTACTCCGACCTCTAGTTTAGAAGCCCAGATTCGGGTTCAGACGTAGGAGCTCCTTTAAGGCCTGTGTCAGGTATGGGTTCTTTAGTCCAGCAACCAGTTGATCCCGCAATGCATCATCTATCGGCCCCAGACCTCTACCGATCTTAGGTTTTCTTAGTGATATGGGATGTCACTTCATGCTGCGTGTTTACATACTGGGCTACAGTCTCACTCTTCCCTTGGACCCGCCAAAACAAACAAAACAAATTCGGAGGTGTCCTAAGTCCATGGTGTCACCATGCATGTTCTCAAAAATGTTATTAACTTTGTTGACAGTGTCACAGCCTCTAGGCTGGCGGTACATGACCGTCTGTTGGGCCTTTCCGTCTGAGGTCAAAAGGGCTAAGTCTGTCTGTATGGCGGGGTTCAAGGGGTACATATGCAGCATGCTTCTCAGTCTCTCTACCCAATCCCACAGTGATTAGTTATGAGCGAGTGTACTCGTTGCTCGGGTTTTCCCAAGCACGCTCGGGTGGTCTCTGAGTATTTGTGACTGCTCGGAGATTTAGTTTTTGTTGACACAGCTGCATGATTTACGGCTGCTAGCCAGCCTGAGTACATGTGGGGGTTGCCTGGTTGCTAGGGAATCCCCACATCAAGCTGTCTATCAGTTGTAAATCAGGCAGCTGAGGCAACGAAAACTAAATTTCCGAGCAGTTACTCGGAGACCAGCCGAGGGTGCTCGGGAAAACCCGAGCAACGAGTACACTCGCTCATCACTAACAGTGATACACTGCTTTCTGTGAACTTTGGAAGATAACTGACCAAAGCTCAAAGGGGTATATTCCCCCTGTTGGGCTTGGTCACAGAGTGGTCCGCAATCTTTGCGCTTCAGTGTGGCATCCTGCTGACTACACCAAATATAAGCAGGTGACCGGATGCAGCGCACAGGTGAGCAAGAGCCGGGAACAGACAACAAACTATTTATATCTTCCTTGGGAAGCAGTTTACCAATAGAAAACAGCGAAAAGACAAGTGGGTTATACAATGTAGAACATACAATAAGTCTTAAAGTTCAATCTGAATAATCGGAGAAGTCTCTTAAAGGATTATACTGGTGTCTCTCTGACAGGGGTGGTACATCGGTTTCTGTGAGAGCTGCCATGCTAGCTCCTCTTGACACAATGGCCCTAGCAGGGGTGACTATGTTTTGACCGGTGTAGTCGGGTCTTCGGATCTTACTGGGTGACGTTCGGGCTCTGTCTGACAGCTGCCAGCACCCTGCTGGCGCACGCTTTCCACTGAGGCCTGTCACTCTGACTTCAGCATTGTCCTTGGTTCACGTCCACCCTTCTCCATCTCTTGGAGCCAAATCACCCTGCGGTTTGGCGCTCAGGACCTTTATATCCAGGCACTTCATCATCAAAGGCACCTGGCCAGGTGCCTCATTTAAACTCGCCCCCCTACAAATCTTCCTGTGCCAGTTGGTTCCTCATGGTCCTGTCTAGCAAGTAGGTGGCTGCCTTCCCACACTGATGATACATCATTTAGGGGCTCTTCAGAAGTATCATCACCTCCTCTTACATATCAGCACAATTTCATTCCTGGAGTCAATTTCCCTTCAACAGCCCATGAGTGATAACCTTACCCTTGTACTAACAGACACTGACAAGTTTGTACCTCCACCTTCTACCATCTACAGAGTCTGCCTTAGCTGCTCTCATTACTACTACCCCTTTTTTTACAGGCGACACCCCTACATGACTACATCCGGCCCCACACACACACACAAAAATATTCCAAAAGTACTGGTGACCACCATCTCATGCATCAACACAATTTTATTCCTGCAGTCATTTTCTCTTCTACCGTCCATGAAGGATCACTCCACTCTTGGGCTTACGCCGCTTACAGATACTGAGAAGTTTGTGAATTCACCTCCCTCCAACTGCAGAGTCTGTCCTGGGTGATTTCTTTTCTCTCTACACTCATACATAGCCTGTATAAGTCTCCCTGAAGACTGCCATTTTTTTCTGTTCTACTGCCTCTTTATACTGTAGTCTGAAACAATACAGCCTGTATGATCTGCCCTCCCTAAAGACTTGGATGCATTAACCCTCTCCACAGTCTCTGATCTGCAACTTACTACCATGTCATCCCTCCCTGCTACTTTCCCTAAAACTGGGATTAGCAGAGAGATGATACAGCCAAGAGCACTGTGCCGTCTTATTTATTTAAGCAGCAGGACAGCCAGCTACGTGAAGCCGTTACATAGAGTATACAATTGCTTTAAAAAGAAAATCGTGACAAAGGCGTACATAGTCTTTGTGGTATAATCTACAGTTATCTAGGGATACATTTTACATATAGTGCAAAGTATTATGTTAATCAATATTATAATGTACTTTGGTTCCCGTAGATACTGTACGTCCCATAGATATGACCCAAGCACAATTGCAATTTTTATATGTAGTATAGTGCAGTAATAGAGATTTTTCTGATCAACTTTTACACCTAGGCCTGTAATGATGACAAGGGGGCATCATCTGCATCTACAGGAAAGAAGGTTTAATCATAATGACTGACAGCGATTCTTTACTGTACGAGCAGTGAGATTATAGAACGTTCTGCAGCACAATGTTATAATGATCCATTCCCTAAACCAGTGTTCCCCAAGTTCGGTCCTCAAGAGCAGGCAACGGGTCATGTTTTCAGGATTTCCTTAGTATTGCCTAGGTGAGAATTCCATCATCTAGACAGGCAACAATTCCATCACCTGGGCAATACTAAGGAAATCCTGAAAACATGACCTGTTGGTGGCTCTTGAGGACCAGAGTTGGGGAACACTGCCCTAAACTATGATGCTTTTCTTGGGACTTTTCTGATCCAGGGAACTTGGAAGGAAATTTTCTCCTAATATGGGACAATTAGCATCTACCTCGTGTTTTTTTTTTTCCTTCTTCTCAATCAACACATTGAGTTATAGGTTGAACTCGATGGATCTGTGACCTTAAAACTATGAAACAAGTGCGTCCTGTAGGGAGAAAATAAAAGTCGGGATCAGATGGGTTTATGTCACGGTAATCATATGGACCACAAGGTCTGGACTCACCGTGGATCTACTGACCTGAACTGTGCTTGGATTGGGAGACTCATGGTCAGTTTTGGGCATTGTTAACCATTAAATACACCCGCCTGAATCTGGTCTAAAGGTATGTGGACATTGAGTGTTTTTTTTCCAGAGTTCGGAGCAGAAACTAAGCAGAATCTCTAAGTTTTTGCAGAGGATTTGGAGTTTCCACTTAGTTTCTGCTCCAAAATATACTGCAAAAACTCAGTGTTTGTTTGGAAACTATGACATGCTGATGTAAGAACCATAGCTTTATTGCTATTGTTTGCTCCTTTGGAGGCACCAAAAAGTCAACTTTGGCCTCCGTAGGGTGGTGGGTGGAAACCTATGGATACGATCATTCCCTACTACAAATACAATATTACATTACCTGGAAGAGGTTATAGCATGGACTAAATATTAGACTGATTTGCTTATCATTAATCCCCTGATTTTTCCTTTCTCCTTGTCCCGATCACATTTATTAGTCCAGCACTTGTATAAATTGACAATCGGGGGTGGGCGAGTCACTCACTGTGATATTATTCAGACTGTGGCCACCATGGTTACCTTGCTTTTTTATGTTATTAGATCTTTACAGGGCATCTGTACATCTTGGAAACGGAAAACGTCTCTAATCTTTGCCAAAGTTCGACAGCTTGAGTGTTCGTATCCTCCAGAAGGAGGAAAAAAATATATTTTTTTTTTCTTCCAGGGGAAAAAAAAATTTTCAAGAGCCAAAACCTTTCTTCTGCTCTCTATCCACACTCTTTTTTTTTTTTTTAGACTTTTGTATATAAAATTGATGGATGAAATTGTAGTTCTATTTTATTATTTAAAAGTTGGTTATTATATAGGTTAGAATTTGGATTAGTGGTATATCAACTAGTTTTTGTGATAATTTTATAGGGGGAGAATCAGGGCGACACAGTATAAAAGGCGGATGGTGTTCTGGACTCGTAGTTTAGGTGTATTAAGAAGTTATACACATACGATACAGTCATACTTGCCCGATGGTAGCAGGAGAACCGCATGAAGTGGATCCTAAGAGATCTGGATTTGCCAAAAAAAAAAGTTAACTGTGGGTGTCCTGGGGTCTACGTATCCCAAATTTGGTCTTCTACAAAAGAGCATGGAAGTTGGTGAAACATTCAAAAATGTCCATATTTCTGCATAAATTTGACCTAAAACTACATAGAATGTTGACACAAGTTGTAACAGTAGATAATTAGACCAAAAAATGAGAAAATGATCCTATATAACATGGCTGAATGGCAAAAGTATGTGAACCTTTAGGATTAGAAAATAATTTGAAGGATGTTTTAGTTCAATAGGATGACAGAGGTGTGAGTGGGCAACCGGTTTTGTTTAACGCCTTCCCAACATTGGATTTACAGGTACCTCCAATATTGGGTCCATGTCTTTGATTCAGGCTCAGCAGCAGAGTCTGAAAAAAAATGAATTCTAAAATATAATAGCAAATTCTAAAAAAAGGTGTCAGGACATCTGTCCATGAGCTGGATCAAAGAGAACGTTGGTCATGTAGCAAGACAACCACCCAAAAGCATAAAAGTCGTTCTACAAAAGAATCCCAAAAAAGGGATGTGCTATTCACGTCTTGGGAGGGGGTCCTCACATGTGCATGGCGGTCAGGAGCTGAGCTCGCTCCCCATGCAGCTGATGTTGGCTATCTTAAATAGCCAGCATCAGCCACAGCTGTCAACCATTTAAATGCTGCTGTTCATCTCTAGCAGTGGCATTTAAATGGAACACTCGTTCACCGGCTCCCATCGGCCCCCTGAGACACAATCAATACAAATAATATATTTAAAAAAAAAATCAAAATCAATTTTTTTTTTAAATATAAAAAGTTAAATTCACTCCTCTTGTACCCCAGTTAAAAATAAAGAAAGGAAACAAAGAAGCAAATTTGGTATTACTCATAAAACTCCAATCTATTAAAATATTAAATTAACTAACCGGGCCAATAAACACCGTAAAGAGAACAAAAATCAGAATGCCAGAAATGTGTTTTTTATTGTCACCCCACCTGCCCCCAAAAATATAATAATAAGCAATCGAAGTATTATACATTGTTTTGTTAAAGTTCAAAGAATTGTGATGAATAAATAAATGCTCACACGACAATTGAATAAACTAAAATGAATTTACTTAATAAAAGATAATAAATATAAACAGTCACTCAAAATAGCAAATAATCAATAAAGTCATAAGTCATACATTACATTGGAAATGGTAGGAGTCAAATCAGCCTGCTCTCTCTCTCTCAGTGTCCTCTCTCTTCCCTCTGTGTCTCTGTCTCTCCTGTCGCAGGCAATAAAGGCTTTTGATCTACCGTATTTTTCGGACTATAAGACGCACCGGACTATAAGGCGCACCCAGGTTTTAGAGGTGGAAAATAGGGAAAAAAATATTTGAAGCAAAAAAAATGTGGTAAAATATTTAATAACATAAATAACATACTATTATATGTGGTGTTATTATATATAATAGTATGTTATTATGTTGGAAGCTGCGGGACCAGTGTGGTGTCTGTGAAGTACGATATGAAGACGCTGGAGGGTGAGTATACGGGCTCATTTCCACATGCGAGGCACACGTCCGTATCTCGCATGTGGAAACCAAGCTCTGGCGCCGGCACTTTGGAGCGGCGCTGTGCAGCTCCATGTGTTCCTATGCGGCCGCACACTCTGCTCTGGAGTGCCGGCGCCACAGCTTGGTTTCCACATGCGAGATACGGACGTGTGCCTCGCATGTGGAAATGAGCCCTAAGAATGTGTGGACAGGGCTTATATTGAAAGCACCACTCCAGCACTGCAAAATAACACTGGAGTGCTGCTTTAAAATCCCATGGGAGAACTATAACTCCCAGCATGTCCTGCAGATCCTATGACATGCTGGGAGTTATAGTTCACCAAAGGAGTGGCAGAGTGCTTTATTGTGTTTTGTAAAGACTGACCTCTTAATTGTGGCAGCCAGCCACACTGTTGTGAGGTAAAAGCTGGAGCATCCCATGGCTGCACACACACAGAGCCCTCCCTGTTGTTGTTGCCTTTCCACAGCGCAGGACATAAGAGGAAGCTGCAGATTCTAGGTGGGAGTCTGAAGGACCTGTGATGATGTCAGAAGAGGGAGGGCTCTGAGCTGCCATGTGATGCTCCAGCCCGCCCACTTCTGACATCACACAGGTCCTCCCTGTGCACCAGACAGCTCAGCGTCCAGCACAGGCAGGTATGCAGCGATCTCCTGGCCCCTGCTGCTGCTGCCTCCTCCCCCGGACACAGATTCTCCCCAGAATCAGTGCTGGGGAAACTGTGTGTCGCTGCTTAAGTGCAGTATTCATTTGCTGCTCCCGGCTCACCGCTCAGCTGATCGGTGGGCGGGGAGCCGCTAATGAATATTCACTGCACTTAATCAGCGGGGCCATGTGCTTTCCCCAGCAGCTGATTCCGGGCAGCGGGGACATCCTGAAGTGGGATAACAGTGCGATCCCATTCGCTGCTGCCCCCCTCCCCACATGCTATATCCGTACTATAAGATGCACCAACACTTTCCTCCCAAATTTGGAGGAAAAAAGTGCGTCTTATAGTCCGAAAAATACGGTATATCATGGTATGTGTACTGAAGCCTTCAGGCCAAATAGATAAGAACACCACCTGGCATCCCTGGGGGCTTAAGGGTACCGTCTCACAGTGGCACTTTTGTCGCTACGACGGTACGATCCGTGACGTTCCAGCGATATCCATACGATATCGCTGTGTCTGACACGCAGCAGCGATCAGGGACCCTGCTGAGAATCGTACGTCGTAGCAGATCGTTTGGAACTTTCTTTCGTCGCTGCTGTGATCACCGCTGTGATCTGCTTTCACTTTACGGCGGCACTCAGTCAGAGTGGGAAGCAGACGGCAAGGGACCTGAAGGACACCGGAATGTGAGTATGTACGGTTTGTTTGTTTTTTACTTTTACGCTGGTAACCACGGTAAACATCGGGTTACTAAGCGCGGCCCTGCGCTTAGTAACCCGATGTTTACCCTGGTTACCCGGGACCTCGGCATCGTTGGTCGCTGGAGAGCTGTCTGTGTGACAGCTCCCCAGCGACCACACAACGACTTTCCAACGATCACGGCCAGGTCGTATCGCTGGTCGTGATCGTTGGAAAGTTGCACTGTGTGACAGTACCCTAAGTATCTGTCTAATTAACATTAACATGATACCATCTCATGGGAACAAGTCCATTCCATTGGTTCTCATCTTTGAAGATAAATGTCCTTTGTTTAGACTGACCATTTGGACAATTAACATGTTGCTGGACAAGTTTTCAATTAGCTTTCTGTGGACTCCATTGAAACATACACATATATATATACTAGATGGTAGCCCGATTCCAACGCATTGGGTATTCTAGAATATGTATGTAGTTTATTTATGAAGATTTTAGTATAATACATTGAGTACACAGGATTCGGCCGGCCGCAACCAATTAGCGAAGCGTGGTTCAAATCCCGCACCAATTCGCGGCCGGACTGCACCTGTGGCTGATTGTTCGCGGCCGGCCATGTAGTATATAACAGCCCACATAGTAAATAGCACAGCCACGTAGTATATTGCACAGCCACGTAGTATATTCCACAGCCACGTAGTATATAGCACAGCCACGTAGTATATAGCACAGCCACGTAGTATATAGCACAGCCCACAGAGTATATAGCACAGCCATGTAGTATATAACACAGCCCACGGACTATAGAGCACAGCCACATAGTATATAGCACAGCCCACGTAGTTTATAACAGCCCACGTAGCATATAACACAGCTCACATAGTATATAACAGCCCACGCACGCAGTACATAACACAGCCCACGTAGTGTATAACACAGGCCATGTAGTGTATAACACAGGCCACGTAGTGTATAACACAGCCCACGTAGTGTATAACACAGCCCACGTAGTGTATAACACAGGCCACGTAGTGTATAACACAGGCCACGTAGTGTATAACACAGGCCATGTAGTATATTGCACAGCCCATGTAGTATATAGCACAGCCCACACAGTATATTGCACAGCCCACGTAGTACATTGCACAGCCCACATAGTATATTGCACAGCCCACGTAGTATATTGCACAGCCCACGTAGTATATTGCACAGCCCACGTAGTACATTGCACAGCCCACGTACTATATAGCACAGCTGACGTAGTATATTGCACAGCCCACATATTATATTGCACAGCCCACGTAGTATATTGCATAGCCCACGCAGTACATTGCACAGCCCACGTAGTATATTGCACAGCCCACGCAGTATATAGCAATGTGGGCATCATATCCCTGTTAAAAAAAATAATTAAGATAAAAAATAGTTATATACTCACCTTCCTTTGGCCCCGGATCCAGGCGAAGCGGTTACCGATCCGGTCCCAAGAGGGCATTGCGGTCTCCCGAGATGATGACGTTGCGATCTCGCGAGACCGCTAAGTCATCATCTCGCGAGACCGCAATGCATGGAGCGGTCACCGGAGCGTCGCGAGGAGCGGGAAAGGCCTGTTCTGGATCCGAGGGTCTGACGGACGGTAAGTATATAACGACTTTTTATTTTTTTAAATTATTTTTAACATTAGATCTTTTAACTATTGATGCCGCATAGGCAGCATCAATAGTAAAAAGTTGGTCACACAGGGTTAATAGCAGCGGTAACGGAGTGCATTACACCGCGGCATAACGCGGTCCATTACCGCTGCAATGAACCCTGTGTGAGTGCTGACTGGAGGGGAGTATGGAGCGGGCACTCACTGCGGGGAGGAAGGAGCGGCCATTTTGCCGCCGGACTGTGCCCGTCGCTGATTGGTCGTGGCCGTTTTGGCGACTTGGATTTCCATGACAGACAGAGGCCGCGACCAATGAATATCCGTGACAGACAGACAGAAAGACGGAAGTGACCCTTAGACAATTATATAGTAAATATACTAATCAAAACCAATGAAGCGTGTATATAGAGCAACACAACCAGGATCTACGGGGAAGCAAACAAGTTGCGTGCTTGAACAGCTGAACTCCTTACTGCTGATCACGGGTGCTCGCATGGAAGCTAGAATGTAACACAATCCTTATAGAAGAAAAAATGTGGCAGCACTCACCAATCCTGGAGTGATCAAAGTCCTTTATTAAAAACATGTAACAAGACATCTTCACGGCTCGGGGGTGTGCAGTGACAGCAGGAGTGTGAAGGGATAGACGACGGCCGTTTCGCGCTGTATCTAGTGCTTCTACGGGTCTATGCCTGTCGGGAAGTGACGCTGGGAGAAATAGGATTGACCTAAACTCCGCCCACGCCACGTACCAATCAGGCCACAAAGAAAGTGCAACGTGCATAACCATTAAAAACAGTAGAAAGGAGAGCCTTGCGGGAGATAGCCAGCTGGACGGACGTGGTTGTACGTCCAGGGGACAAAGAGGGAAAAACAGTTTTAATACCAAGGGAAGCATACCTGGCGGAGTCAGACCGACAATTCTCAGATACGACAACTTATATAAAGTTACAAAAAGATCCCACGCACAAATATAAGGGGGAACTATGTGCCTTCTTAAGAAAGGCGGTAGAGAAGAGAGTGATTACCCAAAAAAAGGCAGAGAAGCTCCTACCAGAGTTTCCCACGAAACCTTATTGGTATTATGTCCCTAAAGTCCACAAGTCCATTACACACACCCCCGGCAGACCTATCGTGTCTGGGATAGGTTCGCTCACAGAGCCCCTATCCCAGTACATAGATTGGCTCTTGCACCCGTTATTAAAAAATACTCCATCTTATATCAAGGACACAAAATCTTTTCTGGGTCGGGTTCAGAATTTAAGCTGGCAGCCGTGGTTCTTCTTGGCGTCCATTGATGTGGTCAACCTGTACACTAACATTCCACAAAAGATGGGGGTACAGGCTATCAGATGCATTCTAGAAACCATGGACAGGAGCCAAGAGTTCAAAGACTTTGTTTGTGAGGGTCTTGATTTTATAGTCACACACAATGCCTTCACCTTTATGGACATTTGGTACATGCAGACCACCGGGACAGCCATGGGGACCCCGGCTGCATGTATATTCACTAATTTGTTTTTGGCAGTATTTGAGGAAGATTATATATACTCGGTTAGAAATGTTTTTCTTAAACACATAAAGCATTATTTGAGACATGTGGACGATGTATTTGTAGTATGGGACGGTACAGAGGATGAGTTCACACAATTTGTAAAGTACCTCAACGATACTAACATCATGGGGATGTCGTTTACGTCTAACTTTGGAGGTTTCAAATTGGAGTTTTTGGATGTGATGGTAGAGATTCAGGAGGGAGAAGTATGTACATCTATTTATCGTAAACCTACCTCCACTAATTCAACATTGCACTTCAAGAGCTTCCATCCGGGTCACATCAAGAGGTCCTTCCCCCATTAGCCAATTGTTGAGGACACGGAGAGTCAACAACACAAAGTCTTTGAACAGCAGTCTAAGGAATTATGTCAGAGGCTCCATGATAGAGGCTACCCAGATGCTTTATTGCAAACATCCATGGAGCGGGTAAATAATAACTCTCAGGATTATGGGGGTAAGGATAGCAGCACGGTAAAGGCTGAGTCACACATAACGATATCGTTGCAACGTCACGCTTTTGGTGACGTAAGCAAGGATCCCGCTAACGATCTCGTTATGTGTGACAGCCACCAACGATCAGGCCCCTGCCGGGAGATCGTTGGTCGATGGGAATGATCAGGACCTTTTTTTGGTCGCTGATCACCCGCTGTCATCGCTGGATCGACGTGTGTGACGCCGATCCAGCGATGTGTTCACTTGTAACCAGGGTAAATATCGGGTTACTAAGTGCAGGGCCGCGCTTAGTAACCCGATATTTACCCTGGTTACCATTGTAAAAGTTAAAAAAAAAACAGTACATACTCACATTCTGATGTCTGTCACGTCCCCCGGCGTCCACAGGGTTGACTGTGTAAGCGCCGGCCGTAAAGCAGAGCACAGCGGTGACGTCACCGCTGTGCTCTGCTTTACGGCCGGCGCTGACACATTCAGTGCAGGGAAGCTCTCGGCAGCAGCGCGTGCATATTACCAGCGCTCCTGCCGAAAGCAGTTTTAACCCTGTGGACGCCGGGGGACGTGACAGACATCAGAATGTGAGTATGTACTGTTTTTTTTTTAACTTTTACAATGGTAACCAGGGTAAATATCGGGTTACTAAGCGCGGCCCTGCACTTAGCAACCCAATGTTTACCCTGGTTACCCGGGTGCTGCAGGGGGACTTCGGCATCGTTGAAGACAGTTTCAACGATGCCGAAGTCATTCCCCTGATCGTTGTTGTTGTCTGTGTGACAGCTCCCCAGCGACCACACAACGACTTACCAACGATCACGGCCAGGTCGTATCGCTGGTCGTGATCGTTGGTAAGTTGTTTAGTGTAACGGTACCTTTAGCCAACGGTTCACCTTTTGTTTTCAGTATGGTCCTATGGATCAGGAAATAAGATCTACCATTAGAAAACATTGGCACATATTGGAGAGAGACAAAGATTTAGCAGGTAGGATAGCTGGGGGGCCGTTAATTTCTAATGGACGATCATTAAGCATTGGGCCCATAACACATACTGTGGAGCAGTTCATTTCTTGTAAGACAGAATATGTGGTGTACGTAGATTTCTGTCCATGTAATAGATATATCGGAAAAACTATACGAAAGGTGTATATTCGATTCAGGGAACATTTCAAATCGGTTCTTTGAGAAAAAGGGGTGCCAAGACTGATCAACCATATTAGAGAAGTGCATGGAGGTAATCCAGGTGTACTAACATTTGCGGGCATTGAGAAGGTAGTGTTACCAACACAGGGAGGGGATCTGCATAAATTATTAGTGAGGCGGGAGGCCAAGTGGATAATGCGCACCAAAGCCACGGGCCCGGCCTCAATGATAGAACTGACATGTCTGTATTTTTATAAGAATCCCCCATTTTTGGAAATTATTTACATTTTCAATAACACCTGTAGTTACATTTTCAATATAAAATTTTGATTCTCAATATATAACGTGCACTTGGCAGTATGATCAAGCTTGCGGTACTAAGGGTGGACTTACCTATGGTGATGTTATATGTACCCTATTGTCTTTTTCGAGTTTAGACACTTGTACCATACATGTAAATATTTGGATGTTAGAATTATATGAGAGATAAAAAGAGTTGATGCTCTGAGTTTGGCTTATGATGCTGGTTTTTATATTATATTTCTTGTGTGTTTTTTATGTTTTTAATGGTTATGCACGTTGCACTTTCTTTGTGGCCTGATTGATACGTGGCGTCGTAATCCTATTTCTCCCAGCGTCACTTCCCGACAGGCATAGACCCGTAGAAGCGCTAGATACAGCGCGAAACGGCCGTCGTCTATCCTTGCACACTCCTGCTGTCACTGCACACCCCCGAAGCCGTGAAGATGTTTTGTTACATGTTTTAAATAAAGGACTTTGATCACTCCAGGATCGGTGAGTGCTGCCGCATTTTTTCTTGTATAAGGATTGTAGATATACTAATAACAAAACCAATCAATATCTCTATCATTCGTATTAATTAATTGGAGTGTTGAAATCATATTAAAAAATATATAACATACTACACATACATGCACAAAATTCATCTGAAAAAAACACGTCAGTTCACCGTGCAAAATCAAGCCCTCACTGTGTCCCATCAACAGAAAAATAAAAATGTTACAGTCTCAGAATATGGTTATGGTGACCACAAAGCAAAAAATTGTTGTTTTTTTTTCACAATGTTCTAAAAAAAATTTTAGCACTTAAAAAACTAAAAAGAAATAGACATATGTTTCGTATCGTCCTAATAGGACTGATGTGGATAATCATTTTACCACGTCCTTTTTATTACACAATGAACACAAAAAAAACCCATCTACCCACCTAAACAATATGTCAGAAATGCATTTTTTTCTCCATCTCATCACATTTGGATTTTTTTTCTTGAAGTTTTTCAGTACACTGTATGGTAAAAACAACAACTTGGCTTGCAAAAACAACAATCCCTCACATTTCTACGTCAATGGATGAATAAAAAAGTGAGGGCTTTTGAAGGAAGGCAAACGAAAGTGCAAAAAATAAAAAATGTATTGGTCCTTACAGGGTTAAAGAAGAATAATTATAACATTTTGGAATGGCCAAGTCAATGTCCTGACCTTAATGTTACAGAAATGCTATGGAAGGACCTGAAGAGAACAGTTCACGTGAGAAAAGCCACCAACATCACAGAGGTGAAGTGTTTTTTTTTAAGGAGGAAGGGGCTAAAGTTCCTCCAAGTCGATGTGCAGGACTCCTCAACAATTACCAGAAAGGTATAGATAGAGTTATTGCCGCAAGTCGGTCACACCAGATAGGGAAAGCAAAGGTTCACACTCACAGATGTGATGTTGGTTCAATTTCCTTATTTAAAAAGTGTCTGTCAAATACTTTTAAAGCATGAAGAGAGGAGGAGGAAAGAGGAAAAGGGTAGAAGAAGACACATAAATATTGTGCTGAGCTTTCTAACAAGTCTTTTACCTCACAGCAGTGCTAGATTCATATTTACAATGATCGCTATGTGCTAAACAAGGAATAACAGTTACTTGAAAGTTACCCTTAAGGTATGATATATATTTACATAATTTTAACTTATTTACTTTTTCATTTTCTTTGGAATTTATTTATTAAATTAGGGTCCAAGAAGTATCATTTCTCCTTGCGGAAAGTGACATGTTAAGCATGTCGAGGTGAGGAGACTTAAAACCGCAATGCTCCTCTGGGAAATATGAAAATTGACTCTTCAGAGAGGAAGAGGACAAGATCTCGAGTATTTATTAAATTAATATTTTTATTGGGAGGGGAAATTTGAAGACCAAAAATTAAAATTCCCTGTGCACAACATAGAGAAGGCTCCATACATTAACATATAATAAAGCTGATTTTAATATAAGCCAATAGTTTCTGAAATTCACGTATCAGTGTCAGGTTCTTATAAAAATATACAGGAATGAGAGGAATGTGACGTTCAGTACCATGTTATGGTAATGTCTAGCGCCAGTCAGCGCAGCTCTTCAGAGTGTCTCCTGCTGTAAAGTGCACAGTCTGCTGTCGGAGAAAAATGAGGCAATGCTACACGAGGATCTACAGAATAGATCCGTTACTACGTTTGAGCAATTGTTGGAATTTTATGCCCTTCTTAGATGATCCGTTCTTCAGTCTAAGCGGTCTGAGTGATAAGTATACTGTACAAAAACTTTAACCCCTTCACCCTGAAGCCTGTTTTCACCTTCCTGACCGGGCCATTTTTTTTTTTTCAATTCTGACCACTGTCCCTTTATGAGGTCATAACTCTGGAACTCTTCAACAGATCCCGGTGATTCTGAGAATGTTTTCTCATCACATATTGTACTTTATGATAGTGGTAAAACTTCTTTGATATGACTTGCGTTTATTTGTGAAACAACGGAAATTTGGCGAAAATTGTGAAAATTTCTATTTTTATGCCCTTAAATTAGAGAGTCATATCATACAAAATAGTTAATAAATAGCATTTCCCACATGTCCCAACCCTAACGGGAAAAAGAAAATAAATACATTTTTTTATTTTATTATTTTTCCCTAACTAATGGGGTGATAAAGGGGGGTTTGATTTACAATGTATAGCGGATTTTTGTAGCGGATTTTTATGATTGGCAGCTGTCACTCACTAAAAGACGCTTTTTATTGCAAAAAATAGTTTTTGTATCACCACATTTTGAGAGCTCTAATCTTTCCATATTTTGGCCCACAGAGTCATGTGAGGTCTTGTTTTTTGCGGGACGAGTTGACATTGCTATTGGTACAATTTTCAGGCACATGACATCTTTTATCGCTCTTTATTCTGATTTTTGGGGGGCAGAATGAACAAAAACCAGCAATTCCTGCATTTCTTGGGGGGGGGGGGGCGTTTATACCGTTCCGCTTGTGGTAAAATTGATAACACATTCTTCAGGTCAGTACGATTACAGCGATACCTCATTTATATATATTTTTTATGTTTTGGCGCTTTTATACAATAAAAACTATTTTATATAAAGAATAATTGTTTTTGCATCGCTTTATTCTGAGAGCTATAACTTTTTTATTTTTCTGCTGATGGAGCTGTATGGCAGGTTGTTTTTTTGCGGGACAAGATGATGTTTTCAGCAGTACCATTTTTATTTATATCGTCTTTTTGATCGCGTTTTATTGCACTTTTTGTTCGGCAGTATGATGATAAAGCATTGTTTTTTGCCTCGTTTTTTCAATTTTTTTTTACGGTGTTCATTGAAGGGGTTAACTAGCAGGATAGTTTTATAGAGCGGGTCGTTACAGACGCGGCGATACCAAATATGTATACTTTTTTATTTTTTTATTTACATAAATAAATGGATTTATTGGAAAAATATTTATTTATAATTTTTTATTTATTTGGCGATTTAAAAAAAATATTTTTATACAGTATAATTTTTTTTTTTTTTACTTTATAACATTTTCCCAGGTTGGGACATCACTATATAAAGTCAGATTGTAAATCTGACACTTTGCATAGCACTGTGTCAGATCAGCAATCTGACAGGCAGTGCAGGAGGCTTGCAGGCGCCAGCTGTCAGCAGGCGCTCGCAAGCCACCTCACTGCAAGACCCGGAAGGATCCCCGCGGCCATTTTGGATCCGGGGTCTCTCTGTGCGATTGTTCTCTATGCCGCTGTCACTACTAACAGCGGCATCAGGGGGGTTAAATGCCCACGATCGGCGCTAGCACCGATCGTGGGCATTGCTGCGGGGTATCAGCTGTCACATACAGCTGACACCCGCACGCAATCGCAGCGGCGCTCACCGTGAGGCCGTGCGATCGTGCCGCTGTACTAGTACTGCGGTTTGCGGGAACTCAGTTCACGCAGAGAAGTACTAGTAAGGTGCATGTCAGGAAAGGGTTAAGTGTGAAATATGCAATAAATTTACCACATTCAACAAGTTTATTAACACATCAGGTGATTCATAGGAATTAATTAAAATTAAATTACTGAAATTAATTAAAATGAAAATTGAACTTTTTCCCACAAAAATGTTACTTTAGCTCCAAATTTTGCATTTTCTCCTACAGCAATACCCCATATGTGGTGGAAAACTACTGTTTGGGCGCATGGCATGGCTCAGAAGGGAAAGAGCACCAATTAACTTCTGGATCACTCTCACAGCGAACTATGCCTTCCCAAATGAACAAAGACAGACACCCATATAGTGCTTTTTATTATTTCAAGGCTACGTCATACATCCCCTTAGTGAGCTCATTTGGGGGATGGTTGTGGGATGTGCTAGGTCTGTTAGAATTTCATGAGATCCTCAACTTACAGGCTATATTCGCCCCTGGAGGTCCCAGGTGGTAGATATTGTTGTCATGCTTCTTATTGCGATTTTATTGTTCTATAGAGATGAAACATGGCATGGATAGCATCATCCATTGGGCCAATATTAATTTGAAGGGGTTTTGCCAGCATTACAGTGATGTGAGTAAATGTTGTTATGTACGTCCATTCACTATGAGGCAGAAAATATATCTCCCACAACTATCGGATCAATGCAGACCCCAATATTTATCACGGACCACTGTATGCAAAAGTTCTAAGAAAGATGGAGATACTGTATATGTGACAAGGCTTTTTTGTGGATTGATTTAAAGCTTTTATGGGGAACATTTTACATAACATTTTGTATCATATTTAACCTGCCCACTATGCTGAGCGCTTACATTGCTGGTTCCATCTACAGTATATCTCCGAATGATGTGATTCAGATGGAACCCCCAAGGGATCCATTCACTATAATGAGGTAGCGGAGTGACTCTGGACTCCGTCTGGCATCTGCTCAGTGTTCAACATTGCCCTTCTTTTCGGAAGTGAGGCAGCAGAGGTGTTTTATGGTATTCAGTGAAGGGGTTAAGTAATGTCACTGGTTTATAGATCAAGCCATTCTGGATGTGGCAATACCAAATATGTGTACTTTTTTATTTGTTTTACATAAGTAATATTGGTATAATATTTTTTGTTTGTTTGTTTTATTTTAGTGATTTTTTTTTAAATATATATTTTTTTAAATCTAACTTTTTTTTACAATTATTTTTTACATAGTCCCTGTTTGGGATTTCAGCTTTTAATTCTATGATCACTGGTCTCACGCATTGCAATACACGTTGTAAGATGGCCACCAGACAGGTCCTCAAGGGGAGATATGTATCATCGACGCTGGTAACCTGCCCAGGAAAGCAGGCTCCAGCACATATAGTGCTGACAGAGTAAATAAGGCTTGTCAAGGCCCAAATTTACGAGCTATGTTTTACTGAAACTGCTTCCCGTGCATACCTAAAATGCAACCGAGTGAGTAGAAACTGGTACTAGAAGCATGGGCACGAGTCCAGAGGGGTATGTGTGACTGCCGCGGAGATATTGTATGTCCTGGGTAAAAGTGACTGCAGAAGCTAAAGCAGGCAACATCGAGGAGTTGATAAAGTAACTGGTGCAGGCTAATGTCCAGCAGCAACAGCTATGGTGACAGCAGCAGCTACAGCACAAGAAACAGATGGATCTTCTAGCTGAGGCGATCTATGGCGGGACAACCGTCCCACCCCAAGTCAAGGTGATCCGCACATGAGGAAGAGGTTAAGGAGAACCTTGCTAAAGATGACCCAGAGTGATGATGTCGAGGTGTTTTTGACAGTTTTTGAAACGGGAGAAATTGCCACCAGACGGGTGGAGGTTCTGGCACCATTTTTAATAGGAGAACCGCGGAAGGCATATTATGACCTGACCTTGCAGGATGCAAAAGAGTACTCCAAGTTGAAACCAGAGATCTTAGCGCAGTTAGAAGTGACTCTGACTGTCAGGGCAAAAAGGGTGCACCACTGAGTTTATTACAATGACAAACTTTGCCAGTCCCAAATGTTTGACCTTCTACACCTGGTTCAAAAGTGGTAGCAACCAGACTTTTACTTCCCAGCTCAGATGGTGGAGAGTGTCTTCATGGACATGTTTATACACTCCCTTCCAAAGCTGGTGCAATCCTTGGTTGCCCAATGAGATCCCTGGAATGCCAATGACCTGGTGGGCCTGGTGGAAAGTTACTAGGCAGTCGAGAGTTTCTTGGGGAAGCAAGCGGTCTTAACATCTCCATACTCAGTTTCTCAAATGGGGATGGACACTGTTATGAACTGGTGGCCTAGGAGCAGCATGAGACGTACTCTGGAGAAGGTGGTAACTGTACTGACCGCAGACCCTGGACTTAACACCGCAACTAGAAGTAGCCGTGGGATGTACCTACCAATCCTAGACACCTCGTCACAGCCGGAGGACTAATTAACCCTATAGATAGAAAAGGGAAAACTATCTTGCCTCAGAGAAAATCCCCAAAAGATAGACAGCCCCCCACAAATATTGACTGTGAGTGGAGAGGAAAAAACATACACAGACTGAAAACAGGATTTAGCAAAGGAGGCCCATCTAGCTAAATAGGAAAGATAGGACAGAGAACTATGCGGTCCGTATTAAAATACTAGGGAATATCCACCACAGAAAATACAAAAAAACCACATCTAACTAAAGATATGGAGGGTATATCTGTCTCTCCAGAGATTCCAGCTTGGCTGCATAAATCCTTGCACAGATTAAGCTGGACAAGAAAAAACATGAAATGCACAGAACAATAAGACCCACAAAAGGTGGGCAGCAAAAACAAGCAGAACTTATCTTGTTGAAAAGAACAGCAAGCAGGAGCGACCAGGAAGGGATGTGAATCCTCCAGAAAACAATGGACAACTGGCACTGACTAAAGGGTGAAGCCAGACTAAATAGCCCAGTCCGAAGTGGACACACCTGATGACTGCTGCGAAGGACAAACAGCAGCGCTACCACTTATAACCACCGGAGGGAGCCTGTTGTGAACTATAGTTCTTGGCTCCCTCTTGTGGTCATTAGCGGTATGGCACTTTGAGTGTCTTTCCCCAGGTTGGCACTCACCTGCTTCGTTTGGCCTGGGTGTGCCTATATAAGCTTCCTGGATACTCTGTATTGTGCCTGGATTCGTTGTTATCAGACCTTGTCTGTTTTCTCCTGTCTCCTGGTCTCCTGATTTTGCAAGATAAGCTAAGTCCTGCTTTCTTAGGGTACCGTCACACAGTACCATTTTGATCGCTACGACGGCACGATCCGTGACGTCGCAGCGATCGTATGATTATCGCTCCAGCATCGTAGACTGCGGTCACACTTTGCAATCACGGCGCTGGAGCGATGCCGAAGTCCCCGGGTAACCAGGGTAAACATCGGTTTACTAAGCGCAGGGCCGCGCTTAGTAACCCGATGTTTACCCTGGTTACCAGCGTAAACGTAAAAAAAACAAACAGTACATACTTACATTCCGGTGTCTGTCCCCGGCGTTCTGCTTCTCTCCACTGTGTAAGCAGCAGAGCCGGAAAGCACAGCGGTGACGTCAGACGTCACCGCTGTGCTCGCTTTCTGGCTGGCCGGCGCTCACAGTGCAGAGAAGCTGAGACGCCGGAGGACAGACACCGGAATGTGAGTATGTACTGTTTGTTTTTTTTTACTTTTACGCTGGTAACCAGGGTAAACATCGGGTTACTAAGCGTGGCCCTGCGCTTAGTTACCCGATGTTTACCCTGGTTACAAGCGAACACATCGCTGGATCGCTGTCACACACAACGATCCAGCGATGTCAGCGGGAGATCCAGCGACAAAAGAAAGTTCCATACGATCTGCTACGACGTACGATTCTCAGCAGGATCCCTGATCGCTGCTGCGTGTCAGACACAGCGATATCGTAACGATATCGCTAGAACGTCACGGATCGTACGGTCGTAGCGATCAAAGTGTGACTGTGTGACGGTACCCTTATTTTTGTGCATTTGAATTTCCCATATTTTGTTCCAGCTTTGTTTAAAATGTGATTCCTGATTTTGCTGGAAGCTCACGGGGGGCTGTTATCCTCCCCCCACACCGTTAGTCGATGCGGGGGTTCTTGGATATTCAGCGTGGATATTTTGTAGGGTTTTTTGCTGACCGTATAAGTCATCTTTCTATTTTCTGCTATTAGTCAGTGGGCCTCTCTTTGCTAAATCTAGTTCATTCTTACGTTTGTCATTTCTTCTTACCTCACCGTTATTATTTGTTGGGGGCTTGTATTATAACTTTGGGGTCCTTTCTCTTGAGGCAAGAGAGGTCTTATTTTCTCTGAAAGGGTTAGTTAGTTCTCCGGCTGGCGCGAGACGTCTAGAACCAACGTAGGTACGTTCCCCGGCTGCTGCTAGTTGTTTGTGTTAGGATCAGGTATACGGTCAGTCAAGTTACCACTTCCCTATGAGCTGGCTTTTTTGTGTTTGCAGACTTAGCTGGTACTCCTGAGATCCTCTGCCATTAGGATCATAACAGGAGCCCAAGAGCAGAACTCACAACAGTACCCCCCTTGAGGAGGGGTCACCGAACCCTCACCAGAGCCCCCAGGCCGATCAGGACGAGCCAAATGAAAGGCACGAACCAAATCGTCAGCATGAACATCGGAGGCAACAACCCAAGAATTATCCTCCTGGCAATAACCCTTCCACTTGACAAGATACTGAAGCCTCCGCCTTGAAAAATGAGAATCCAAGATCTTCTCAACAACATACTCCAACTCCCCATCAATCAAGACCGGGGCAGGAGGATCAACAGAGGGAACAACGGGCACCACATATTTCCGCAACAAAGATCTATGAAAAACATTATGGATGGAAAAAGAGGCTGGAAGGGCCAAACGAAAAGACACTGGATTGATAATCTCAGAAATCCTATAAGGACCAATAAACCGAGGCTTGAACTTAGGGGAAGAAACCTTCATAGGAACATGACAGGAAGACAACCAGACCAAACCCCCAACCCGAAGCCGGGAACCAACACACCGACGACGGTTAGCAAAACGCTGAGCCCCCTCCTGAGACAACACCAAATTGTCCACAACATGAGCCCAGATTTGCTGCAACCTGTCAACCACAGGGTCAACCCCAGGACAATCAGAAGGCTCAACCTGCCCCGAAAAAAAACGAGGATGAAACCCAGAATTACAAAAGAAGGGTGAAACCAAGGTAGCAGAACTAGCCCGATTATAAAGGGCAAATTCGGCAAAAGGCAAGAAAGCCACCCAATCATCCTGATCAGCAGACACAAAGCATCTCAAATAAGTTTCCAAAGTCTGGTTAGTTCGCTCGGTTTGGCCGTTTGTCTGAGGATGAAAAGCGGAAGAAAAAGACAAATCAATGCCCAGCTTAGCACAAAAGGACCGCCAAAACCTAGAAACAAACTCGGAACCTCTATCGGATACAATATTCTCCGGAATGCCATGCAAATGAACCACATGCTGAAAAAACAACGGAAACAACTCAGAAGAGGAAGGCAATTTAGGCAACGGTATCAAATGAACCATCTTAGAAAACCGGTCACAAACCACCCAGATAACCGACATCCTCTGGGAAACCGGAAGATCCGAAACAAAATCCATAGAAATATGCGTCCAAGGCCTCTCAGGGACCGGCAAAGGCAAAAGCAACCCACTGGCGCGGGAGCAGCAAGGTTTGGCCCGCGCACAAGTCCCACAGGACTGCACAAAAGAACGCACATCCCGTGACAAAGTAGGCCACCAAAAGGACCTACTAACCAAATCTCTGGTACCAAAAATCCCAGGATGGCCAGCCAACACAGAACAGAGAACCTCAGAAATCATTTTACTAGTCCATCTGTCAGGAACAAACAGTTTCCCCGCTGGACAGCGGTCAGGTTTATCAGCCTGAAATTCCTGAAGAACCCGTCGTAAATCAGGGGAGATGGCAGAAAGAATCACCCCCTCCTTCAGAATGCCGACCGGCTCAAGGACCCCAGGGGAATCAGGCAAAAAACTCCTAGAGAGGGCATCAGCCTTAACATTCTTAGACCCCGGAAGATACGAGACAACAAAATCAAAACGGGAGAAAAACAGGGACCATCGGGCCTGTCTAGGATTCAGCCGTTTGGCAGACTCGAGGTAAATCAGATTCTTATGATCGGTCAAGACCACAATACGGTGCTTGGCCCCCTCAAGCCAATGTCGCCACTCCTCAAATGCCCACTTCATAGCCAGCAACTCACGATTGCCGACATCATAATTGCGTTCCGCAGGCGAAAACTTTAGAGAAAAGAAGGCACACGGTTTCATCAAGGAACCATCAGAATTCCTCTGAGACAAAACGGCCCCTGCCCCAATCTCAGAAGCGTCAACCTCAACCTGAAAAGGAAGAGAAACATCCGGCTGACGCAACACAAGGGCAGAAGTAAATCGGCGCTTAAGCTCCTGAAGGGCAGAAACAGCCGCAGAGGACCAATTCGTCACATCAGCGCTTTTCTTCGTCAAATCGGTCAGGGGTTTAACCACACTGGAGAAGTTGGCAATGAAACGGCGATAAAAATGAACAAAGCCCAAAAATTTCTGAAGGCTCTTCACGGATGTGGGCTGGATCCAATCATGAATGGCCTGAACCTTAACCGGATCCATTTCTATAGATGAGGGAGAAAAAATGAAGCCCAAAAAAGACACCTTCTGTACTCCAAAGAGGCACTTAGACCCCTTCACAAACAAGGCATTATCATGAAGGACCTGAAATACCATCCTGACCTGTTTCACATGAGACTCCCAATCATCGGAAAAAATCAAAATGTCATCCAAATATACAATCATGAATTTATCAAGATAATTCCGGAAGATATCATGCATGAAGGACTGAAACACAGATGGGGCATTAGAGAGTCCGAATGGCATCACAAGATATTCAAAGTGGCCCTCGGGCGTATTAAACGCAGTTTTCCATTCGTCACCCTGCTTAATACGAACAAGATTATATGCCCCTCGAAGGTCAATCTTAGTAAACCAACTAGCCCCCTTGATCCTAGCAAACAAGTCAGAAAGCAAAGGCAAAGGGTATTGAAATTTGACCGTGATCTTATTCAAGAGGCGATAATCAATACAGGGTCTCAAGGAGCCATCCTTCTTGGCAACAAAAAAAAACCCTGCTCCCAATGGAGAAGAAGATGGCCGAATATGCCCCTTCTCCAAAGACTCCTTAATATAACTCTGCATGGCGGCATGTTCTGGCACAGACAGGTTGAAAAGTCGGCCCTTAGGGAACTTACAGCCTGGAATCAAGTTAATAGCACAATCACAGTCCCTATGCGGTGGAAGGGAACTGGATTTGGGCTCATCGAAAACATCCTGGAAATCTGAAAGAAACTCAGGAATTTCAGAAGAGGGGGAGGAGGAAATTGACATCAAAGAAACGTCATCATGAACCCCCTGACAACCCCAACTAGTCACAGACATAGATTTCCAATCCAACACCGGATTTTGCACCTGTAACCATGGAAACCCCAGCACAATAACATCATGCAAATTATGCAACACCAGAAAACGACAATCTTCCTGATGGGCTGGCGCCATGCACATGGTTAGCTGTGTCCAAAACTGAGGTTTATTTTTAGCCAATGGTGTAGCATCAATGCCCCTCAAAGGGATAGGACTCTGCAAAGGCTGTAAGGGAAAACCACAACGTCTGGCAAATTCTAAGTCCATTAAATTTAAAGCGGCGCCTGAATCCACAAATGCCATGACAGAAAATGACGATAATGAGCAGATCAGGGTCACAGATAACAGAAATTTAGGTTGTACAGTACTGATGGTAACGGAACTAGCGACTCTCTTTGTCCGCTTAGGGCAATCAGAAATAACATGAGCAGAATCGCCGCAGTAAAAACACAACCTATTCTGACGTCTGAATCCTTGTCGTTCCGCTCTAGACACAATCCTATCACACTGCATAGGCTCAGTACTCCGCTCGGAGGACAACGCCATAGTGTGCACAACTCTGCGCTCACGCAAGCGCCGATCAATTTGAATGGCCAGAGACATAGAATCTGTTATGACTAGTGTTGAGCATTCCGATACTGCAAGTATCGGGTATCGGCCGATACTTGCTGTATCGGAATTTCCGATACCGAGATCCGATATTTTTGTGATATCGGGTATCGGGTATCGCAACAACATTAATGTAATAATGTGTAAAAAAGAGAATTAAAATAAAAAATATCGCTATACTCACCTGTCCGACGCAGCCGGGACCTCAGCGAGGGAACCGGCAGCGTTGTTTGTTTAAATTTCGCGCTTTTACTTGGTTACGTGAAGTCCCGGCTTGTGATTGGTCAGGGCGGCCATGTTGCCGGGACGCGGACCAATCACAGCAAGCCGTGACGAAATTACGTCACGGCTTGCTGTGATTGGTCCGCGTCCCGGCAACATGGCCGCCATTAACCAATCACAAGCCGTGACGTCACGGGAGGCTGGACATGCGCGTATTTTGAAAAGCGCGCGTGTCCAGCCTCCAGTGACGTCCCGGCAACATGGCCGCCATTAACCAATCACAAGCCGTGACGTCACGGGAGGCTGGACATGCGCGTATTTTGAAAAGCGCGCGTGTCCAGCCTCCAGTGACGTCCCGGCAACATGGCCGCCATTAACCAATCACAAGCCGTGACGTCACGGGAGGCTGGACATGCGCGTATTTTGAAAAGCGCGCGTGTCCAGCCTCCCGTGACGTCACGGCTTGTGATTGGTTAATGGCGGCCATGTTGCCGGGACTCGGACCAATCACAGCAAGCCGTGACGTAATTTCGTCACGGCTTGCTGTGATTGGTCCGCGTCCCGGCAACATGGCGCCGTGACCAATCATAAGCCGGGACGTCACTGGAGGCTGGACACGCGCGCTTTTCAAAATACGCGCATGTCCAGCCTCCCGTGACGTCACGGCTTGTGATTGGTTAATGGCGGCCATGTTGCCGGGACTCGGACCAATCACAGCAAGCCGTGACGTAATTTCGTCACGGCTTGCTGTGATTGGTCCGCGTCCCGGCAACATGGCCGCCCTGACCAATCACAAGCCGGGACCTCACGTAACCAAGTAAAAGCGCGAATTTTAAACAAACAACGCTGCCGGTTCCCTCGCTGAGGTCCCGGCTGCATCGGACAGGTGAGTATAGCAATATTTTTTATTTTAATTCTTTCTTTTACACATTAATATGGTTCCCAGGGCCTGAAGGAGAGTTTCCTCTCCTTCAGACCCTGGGAACCATCAGGGATACCATCCGATACTTGAGTCCCATTGACTTGTATTGGTATCGGGTATCGGTATCGGATTGGATCCGATACTTTGCCGGTATCGGCCGATACTTTCCGATACCGATACTTTCAAGTATCGGACGGTATCGCTCAACACTAGTTATGACCCCAGTGGACAGGGTCTCAGAGGAACGTGTAAGTCTGCGATATTCAAAAATCCAGCTCATAGGGCTGTGGTAACTGGGTTGACCAAATAGCTACTCCTAACGCCAACACTAGAAGTAGCCGGGGATCATGCCTACGGTGATCGCTAGATGACTCGCGCCAGCCGGAGAATCTAACTACCCCTAGGAGAAGAAAACAAAGACCTCTCTTGCCTCCAGAGAAAGGGACCCCAAAGCAAGATACAAGCCCCCCACAAATAATAACGGTGAGGTAAGAGGAAATGACAAACACAGAAATGAACCAGGTTCAGCAAAGAGAGGCCAGCTTACTAATAGCAGAATATAGCAAGATAACTTATCTGGTCAACAAAAACCCTATAAAAATCCACGCTGGAGATTCAAGAACCCCCGAACCGTCTAACGGTCCGGGGGGAGAACACCAGCCCCCTAGAGCTTCCAACAAAGGTCAGGATACAGATTGGAACAAGCTGGACAAAAATACCAAACAAAACAAAAGCAAAAAGCAAGGAAGCAGACTTAGCTTGAAATACAGGAACCAGGATCATAGGACAAGAGCACAACAGATTAGCTCTGATTTCAACGATGCCAGGCATTGAACTGAAGGTCCAGGGAGCTTATATAGCAACGCCCCTGAACTAACGGCCCAGGTGAGGATATAGGAAAAGACAGAAGCTCCAGAGTCAAATCACTAATGACCACTAGAGGGAGCAAAAAGCAAAATCACAACAGTACCCCCCCCTTAGTGAGGGGTCACCGAACCCTCACCACGACCACCAGGGCGATCAGGACGAGCGGCGTGAAAGGCACGAACTAAATCGGCCGCATGAACATCAGAGGCGACCACCCAGGAATTATCTTCCTGACCATAGCCCTTCCACTTGACCAGGTACTGAAGCCTCCGCCTGGAGAGACGAGAATCCAAGATCTTCTCCACCACGTACTCCAACTCGCCCTCAACCAACACCGGAGCAGGAGGCTCAGCAGAAGGAACCACAGGCACAACGTACCGCCGCAACAAGGACCTATGAAACACGTTGTGGATAGCAAACGACACAGGAAGATCCAGGCGAAAGGATACAGGATTAAGGATTTCCAATATCTTGTAAGGACCAATAAAACGAGGTTTAAATTTGGGAGAGGAAACCTTCATAGGAACAAAGCGGGAAGAAAGCCACACCAAATCCCCAACACGTAGTCGGGGACCCACACCGCGGCGGCGGTTGGCAAAGCGCTGAGCCCTCTCCTGTGACAACTTCAAGTTGTCCACCACAAGATTCCAGATCCGCTGCAACCTATCCACCACAGAATCCACCCCAGGGCAGTCAGAAGGTTCCACATGACCCGAAGAAAAACGAGGGTGGAAACCAGAGTTGCAGAAAAACGGCGAAACCAAGGTGGCGGAACTAGCCCGATTATTAAGGGCAAACTCAGCCAACGGCAAGAAGGTCACCCAATCGTCCTGATCAGCAGAGACAAAACACCTCAAATAAGCCTCCAAAGTCTGATTAGTTCGCTCCGTCTGTCCATTAGTCTGAGGATGGAAAGCAGACGAAAACGACAAGTCAATGCCCATCCTACTACAAAAGGATCGCCAGAATCTGGAAACGAACTGGGATCCTCTGTCTGACACAATATTCTCAGGGATGCCGTGCAAACGAACCACGTTCTGGAAAAACACAGGAACCAGATCGGAAGAGGAAGGCAGCTTAGGCAAAGGAACCAAACGGACCATCTTGGAGAAGCGATCACATATCACCCAGATAACAGACATGCCTTGAGACACCGGAAGATCAGAAATGAAATCCATGGAGATATGTGTCCAAGGTCTCTTAGGGACAGGCAAGGGCAAGAGCAACCCGCTGGCACGAGAACAGCAAGGCTTAGCTCGAGCACAAGTCCCACAGGACTGTACAAATGACCGCACATCCCTAGACAAGGAAGGCCACCAAAAGGATCTGGCCACCAGATCTCTGGTGCCAAAAATTCCTGGGTGACCTGCCAACACCGAGGAATGAACCCCGGAAATGACTCTGCTGGTCCACTTATCAGGCACAAACAGTCTGTCAGGTGGACAAGAATCAGGCCTATCAGCCTGAAATCTCTGCAACACATGTCGCAGATCTGGAGAAATAGCTGACAAGATAATACCATCCTTAAGAATACCAACAGGTTCAGCGACTCCAGGAGCATCAGGCACAAAGCTCCTGGAAAGAGCATCGGCCTTCACATTTTTTGAACCTGGTAAATACGAGACAACAAAGTCAAAACGGGAGAAAAACAATGACCAGCGGGCCTGTCTAGGATTCAGGCGTTTAGCAGACTCGAGATACATCAGATTTCTGTGATCAGTCAAGACCACCACACGATGCTTAGCACCCTCGAGCCAATGACGCCACTCCTCAAATGCCCATTTCATGGCCAACAACTCCCGATTGCCCACATCATAATTTCGCTCCGCAGGCGAAAACTTCCTAGAGAAAAAGGCGCAAGGTCTCATAACAGAGCAACCAGGGCCTCTCTGCGACAAAACGGCCCCTGCTCCAATCTCTGAAGCATCCACCTCAACCTGAAAGGGAAGCGAGACATCAGGCTGGCACAAAACAGGCGCCGAAGTAAACCGACGTTTCAACTCCTGGAAAGCCTCCACGGCAGCAGGAGCCCAATTAACCACATCGGAGCCCTTCTTGGTCATATCCGTCAAAGGTTTCACAATGCTAGAAAAGTTAGCGATAAAACGACGGTAGAAGTTAGCGAAACCCAAGAACTTCTGAAGACTCTTAACTGACGAGGGCTGAGTCCAATCAAGAATAGCTCGGACCTTGACTGGGTCCATCTCCACAGCAGAAGGGGAAAAAATGAACCCCAAAAAGGGAACCTTCTGTACACCAAAAAGACACTTTGAGCCCTTGACAAACAAAGAATTTTCACGCAAAATTTTAAAGACCATCCTGACCTGCTCCACATGCGAGTCCCAATTATCAGAAAAAAACAGAATATCATCCAGATAAACGATCAAAAATTTATCCAGATAGTTCCGGAAAATGTCATGCATAATGTCCCCAAAAAACAGATCAGGAGTAGGAATTCTAGGCTCTAAAACCGAAGTCTGCACGATATAATCAGAAATACCCTGTACTCTAGCAGCAAGTTGATCCACAAGAGAAGCAAGTCCCTGAACATCCATGTCAGCGCCTAACTCCTGAGCCACCCAGAGGTAAAGAGGGAAAAAAAACACAACAGAGTACAGAAAAAAAAATGGCTCAGCACTTTCTTTCCCTTCTTCTGAGATGCGGTTAACTCATTGTTGGCCAGTTGTACTGTTATGAACTGGTGGCCTAGGAGCAGCATGAGATGTACTCTGGAGAAGGTGGTAACTGTACTGACCGCAGACCCTGGACTTAACACCGCAACTTGAAGTAGCCGTGGGATGTACCTACCAATCTTAGACACCTCGTCACAGCCGGAGGACTAATTAACCCTATAGATAGAAAAGGGAAAACTATCTTGCCTCAGAAAAAATCCCCAAAAGATAGACAGCCCCCCACAAATATTGACTGTGAGTGGAGAGGAAAAAAACATACACAGACTGAAAACAGGATTTAGCAAAGGAGGCCCATCTAGCTAAATAGGAAAGATAGGACAGAGAACTATGCGGTCAGTATTAAAATACTAGGGAATATCCACCACAGAAAATACAAAAAAACTCCACATCTAACTAAAGACATGGAGGGTATATCTGTCTCTCCAGAGATTCCAGCTTGGCTGCATAAATCCTTGCACAGATTAAGCTGGACAAGAAAAAACATGAAATGCACTGAACAATAAGACCCACAAAAGGTGGGCAGCAAAAACAAGCAGAACTTATCTTGTTGAAAAGAACAGCAAGCAGGAGCGACCAGGAAGGGATGTGAATCCTCCAGAAAACAATGGACAACTGGCACTGACTAAAGGGTGAAGCCAGACTAAATAGCCCAGTCCGAAGTGGACACACCTGATGACTGCTGCGAAGGACAAACAGCAGCGCTACCACTTATAACCACCGGAGGAAGCCCAAGAGCAGAACTCACAACAGGACACCCAAAAGAGGGAACTAGAACCACATCTGGGGGATATTCAAGAGCCCAGGGGGCATCTGAGTTGTTGCCAATGGCCTGCTGCATTGATTGGTAGTGCTTGTATTATGCATATCCTGCCTGCAGTGTTAACCCTCAACCCGGCAAGGGACCACAGGCATGTACCATATCAGTGAAAAGAGTACCAATGACTGGTCAGTTGGACTTGGGAAGTTTGGTAACCCTAGTGAGGGCCACATTTCCTCATGGGCTAATCCCTTTAAAGATGGTGGGTGGGTGTCCGCTGTATCCATGGGGACGTTAAAGACTACCCTGTGGCTCGAGTGGTCATTGACACAAACTGTGGCACTGATTCCCATGAAGTTAGAATAGTCAAGGACCTTTTACCCCCTGTGATAATAGGGAGGGACTTTGCTTTATTTTGGGACATGTGGGGGAAAATGTAGTCACCTGTTCACTCAGATGACAGTCAGGTCATCCTTGGAGAAAACTCATCTCAATCCGAATATGATGGGTTTCCCTTTTGTATGTTGGTTGGAAGCGAAGATGAGGAATTGTCCCAAGGCATCGTCCCCTGAGGTCAATATCCCTGAACTAGGGGTGTCCGGGGGAAACTTTGGGACTGCCCAACCTAGGGACCCAACTCTTAAAGGAGCGTTTGATAATGTGACTGTACTTAATACTTAATAGTGTTGCTCAGGAGCTGGCGTCCGACACCTGATATCTATATTTTGCCTTAAATGGGAAGTTACTATATTGGGTCACTAAACTGAGAGGTGGGGTAATCGAGCCATTACTGGTTCCAGGGTTGTACAGACACAAGGTGTTTGACTTGACCTATATTCAGGTTATAGGTGTTCATCTGGGGGCAGAAAAAAAACAGGAATGGATCCTTCAAGTCTGCCAGAGGGAAGTGCAGCGCCCCAGAGTCCTGGTCGTTGCAGTACTGTTGCTCCGCCACTAAGGGGAGTGATGTTACGTCTGATTGCACTAAAGGAGTTCACCTGACCAGGTATCACAGTCACACATTACACTTCACACTCCAATCACCAGGGGGAACAAAGGGTTCTATGTACTAGGCCACTCCTCACACTCTGGTAAAACTGGGGGTTGGATAGGAAGTTAGGGAGAAGCTGACTGGGTTTTGCCCAGGTAACATCTAGTGAGAGGAGAGCGTTGCTTGAGAAGATTCAGCTGGGTCCCTGTCAGGGGTGGGATCCTGACAGAGGCCTAGCGAAAGGACAGATCGTTACGGAGCCGCGCCTGCACTACATTGCGGCGGCATCTTAAGAAAGGACACGAAGCGAAGTATATTGTGGAGAAGTGAGAAATGAGATCTGTCATGAATCCCAATGGCTAGGGATAGCACAGGACAAGCAAGGTACAAATATATAACGGACGAGCTCTAGGGTGATGGAACCTGGGCTGACCGCTGCCCTACGCCTGACAAACGCAACTAGAGATAGCCAGGGAGCGTGCCTACGTTGGTTCTAGACGCCACGCACCAGCCTAAGAGCTAACTAGTACTGCAGAGAAAATAAAGACCTCACTTGCCTCCAGAGGAACGAACCCCAAAAGGTATAGTTGCCCCCCACATGTATTGACGGTGAAAATGAGAGGAAGGCACACACATAGAGATGATATATATAGGTTTAGCAAATTGAGGCCCGCTGTAAACTAGAAAGCAGAACGATACAAAAGGGGTCTGAGCGGTCAGCAAAAAACCCTAATCAAAAAACCATCCTGAGATTACAAGAACCCATGTGCCAACTCATGGCACATGGGGAGAACCTCAGTCCACTAGAGCTACCAGCTAGCATAGAGACATAATAAGCAAGCTGGACAAAAAAACCAAACAACTGAAAATCAGCACTTAGCTTATCCTGAAAGATCTGGGAGCAGGTAGGCAGGAACAAAACAGAGCACATCTGAATACATTGATAGCCGGCAAGGGAATGACAGAAAGGCCAGGTAAAATAGGAAACGCCCAGCCTCTGATGGACAGGTGGAAACCAAAGGCCGCAACCCACCAAAGTCACCCAGTACCAGCAGTAACCACCAGAGGGAGCCCACAAACAGAATCCACAACAGTACCACCCCCTTGAGGAGGGGTCACCGAACCCTCACGAGAACCCCCAGGGCGATCAGGGTGAGCTCTATGGAAGGCGCGGACCAAATCAGTCGCATGAACATCGGAGGCGACCACCCAGGAATTATCCTCCTGACCATAACCCTTCCACTTAACCAAATACTGGAGTTTGCGTCTGGAAACACGAGAATCCAAGATCTTCTCAACAACATACTCCAATTCTCCCTCCACCAGCACCGGAGCAGGAGGCTCAACCGAAGGAACAACGGGTACCTCATACCTCCGCAACAACGACCGATGGAACACATTATGAATAGCAAACGATGCTGGGAGATCCAAACGAAAAGATACAGGGTTAAGAATCTCCGAGATCCTATAAGGACCGATGAACCGAGGCTTGAACTTAGGAGAAGAGACCTTCATAGGGACAAAACGAGAAGACAACCACACCAAATCCCCAACAAGAAGTCGGGGACCCACGCGGCGACGGCGATTAGCAAACTGCTGAGTCTTCTCCTGAGATAACTTCAAATTGTCCACCACCTGATTCCAAATCTGATGTTGCCTGTCCACCACCACGTCCACTCCAGGACAATCCGAAGACTCCACCTGACCAGAGGAAAAACGAGGATGAAACCCCGAATTACAAAAAAAAAGGAGAGACCAACGTGGCAGAACTAGCCCGATTATTAAGAGCAAATTCGGCCAGTGGCAAAAAAGCAACCCAGTCATCTTGGTCAGCAGAAACAAAACACCTCAAATAAGTTTCCAAGGTCTGATTAGTTCGCTCCGTCTGGCCATTCGTCTGAGGATGGAATGCAGACGAGAAAGACAAATCAATGCCCATCTTGGCACAAAACGTCCGCCAAAATCTAGACACAAACTGGGATCCTCTGTCAGAAACGATATTCTCCGGAATCCCATGCAAACGAACCACGTTCTGAAAAAATAAAGGGACCAACTCAGAGGAGGAAGGCAACTTAGGCAAGGGCACCAAATGAACCATCTTAGAAAAGCGGTCACACACAACCCAGATAACGGACATTTTCTGTGAAACCGGGAGATCAGAAATAAAATCCATGGAAATGTGCGTCCAAGGCCTCTTCGGGATGGGCAAGGATAACAACAACCCACTGGCCCGAGAACAGCAAGGCTTAGCTCGAGCACACACTTCACAAGACTGCACAAAGGTACGCACATCCCTAGACAAGGAAGGCCACTGTTGTGAATTTGGATTCTGGGCTCCCCCGGTGGCTACTGGTGGAATTGAACTTGTGACATCATCTTCCCTGTTCACCTGTTCTGATTAGATCTGGGTGTCGCTATATAACCTGGCTTCTCTGTTAGATGCTTGCCGGTCAACAATGTTATCAGAAGCCTCTCTGTGCTTGTTCCTGCTCCCAGACATCTACTAGATAAGTTGGACATTCGTCCATGTTTTGTTTTTGTATTTTGGTTCCAGTTCACAGCTGCAGTTTCGTTACTGTGTCTGGAAAGCTCTTGTTGATCAGGAATTGCCACTCTGGTATTATGAGTTAATGCCAGAGTCCTAAAGTAATTTCTGGATGTGTTTTGTTAGGGTTTTCTACTGACCATGAAAGTATGCTTTCTGTCTTCTGCTATCTAGAAAGCGGACCTCAAATTTGCTAAAACTATTTTCCTGCTGCGTTTGTTGTTTCATCTCATATCACCGCCAATATATGTGGGGGGCCTCTGTCTCCTTTTGGGCATTTCTCTAGAGGTGAGTCAGGTCTTATATTTCCCTCTGCTAGCATTATTTAGTTCTCCGGCCGGCGCTGGGCATATAGGGATAAAAAGTAGGACATGCTACCTGGCTACTTCTAGATGATGCGGTAGGTTTAGTTCATGGTCAGTACAGTTACATCTTCCAAGAGCTTGTTCCTATAGAGGCTTATGCTAGTTCTCTGGCCATGGAGATCATGACAGTTTGACCGGCCCACTAAAGGGTTAAAATCCTTGGCTGAGAAAGGAGAGAAATAAGAAGTCTGCTGAGAGTTTTTTTTTTTTTTTTTCCTCTGTGCTCTTAATTGGATCACTTGCCAGTCTGTCTATGCTGCAGTCTTTCTTTTTTTTCTCTCTCCTTATAATCTTTGAATGGCTTTGTGTTCACCTGTTAATAATGGATCTTCAGAGTGTAACTGCAGGTTTGAATAATCTCACCACGAAAGTACAAAATTTGCAAGATTTTATTATTCATGCTCCGGTATCTGAGCCGAGAATTCCTTTGCCGGAATTCTTCTCAGGGAATAGATCTAGCTTTCAGAATTTTAGAAATAATTGTAAGCTATTTTTGTCCCTGAAATCTCGTTCTGCTGGAGACTCTGCACAGCAGGTTGGGATTGTGATTTCCTTGCTCCGCGGCGACCCTCAAGACTGGGCTTTTGCATTGGCACCAGGGGATCCTGCGTTGCGCAATGTGGATGCGTTTTTTTTGGCCTTGGGCTTGCTGTATGAGGAACCTCATTTGGAACTTCAGGCAGAAAAAACTTTGATGTCCCTATCGCAGGGGCAAGATGAAGCTGAAATTTACTGCCAAAGATTCCGTAAATGGTCTGTGCTTACTCAGTGGAATGAGTGTGCCTTGGCGGCTACTTTCAGAGAGGGTCTCTCTGATGCCATTAAGGATGTTATGGTGGGGTTCCCTGTGCCTGCAGGTCTGAATGAGTCCATGACAATGGCCATTCAGATCGATAGGCGTCTGCGGGAGCGCAAACCTGTGCACCATCTGGCGGTATCCACTGAGAAGACGCCAGAAAGCATGCAGTGTGATAGAATTCTGTCCAGAAGCGAGCGGCAGAATTTTAGACGGAAAAATGGGTTGTGTTTCTATTGTGGGGATTCTACTCATGTTATATCAGCGTGCTCTAAGCGTACTAAAAAGCTTGATAAATCCGTTTCCATTGGCACTTTACAGTCTAAATTTATTTTGTCTGTGACCCTGATTTGCTCTTTGTCATCTATTACTACTGACGCCTATATCGACTCTGGCGCCGCTTTGAGTCTTATGGATTGGTCCTTTGCCAATCGTTGTGGGTATGATTTAGAGCCTTTGGAAACTCTTATTCCTCTGAAGGGGATTGACTCCACCCCATTGGCTAATAATAAACCACAATACTGGACACAAGTGACTATGTGTATTAATCCGGATCACCAGGAGACTATTCGTTTTCTAGTGCTGTATAATCTACATGAGGATTTGGTGCTGGGATTGCCATGGCTGCAGTCTCACAACCCAGTCCTTGACTGGAGAGCTATGTCTGTGTTGAGCTGGGGATGTAAGGGGACTCATGGGGACGTACCTTTGGTGTCCATTTCATCATCTATTCCCTCTGAAATCCCTGAGTTCCTGTCTGATTATCGTGACGTCTTTGAAGAACCCAAGCTGGGTTCACTACCTCCGCACCGTGAGTGCGATTGTGCTATAGATTTAATTCCGGGTAGTAAATACCCAAAGGGTCGTTTATTTAATCTGTCTGTGCCTGAACATACTGCTATGCGAGAATATATAAAGGAGTCCTTGGAAAAGGGACATATTCGTCCATCGTCATCTCCCTTAGGAGCCGGTTTTTTCTTTGTGTCAAAAAAAGACGGCTCTTTGAGACCATGTATTGATTATCGGCTTTTGAATAAAATCACGGTTAAATATCAATACCCATTGCCGTTGCTGACTGATTTGTTTGCTCGCATAAAGGGGGCCAAGTGGTTCTCTAAGATTGATCTCCGTGGGGCGTATAATTTGGTGCGGATCAGGCAGGGGGATGAGTGGAAAACCGCATTTAATACGCCCGAGGGCCACTTTGAGTATTTGGTGATGCCTTTTGGTCTTTCTAATGCCCCTTCAGTCTTCCAGTCCTTTATGCATGATATTTTCCGCGATTTTTTGGATAAATTTATGATAGTGTATCTGGATGATATTCTGATTTTTTCGGATGACTGGGACTCTCATGTCCGGCAAGTTAAGAGGGTTTTTCAGGTTTTGCGGTCTAATTCTCTGTGTGTCAAGGGTTCTAAGTGCGTTTTTGGGGTTCAGGGAATTTCCTTTTTGGGATATATTTTTTCTCCCTCTTCCATTGAGATGGATCCTGTCAAGGTTCAAGCTATTTGTGATTGGACGCAGCCCTCTTCTCTTAAAAGTCTTCAGAAATTTTTGGGCTTTGCCAACTTTTATCGTCGATTTATTTCTGGTTTTTCGGATGTCGTTAAGCCATTGACCGATTTGACTAGACAGGGTGCTGATGTTGCTAATTGGTCCCCTGATGCTGTGGAGGCCTTTCAGGAGCTTAAGCGCCGTTTTTCTTCTGCCCCTGTGTTGCGTCAGCCTGATGTGACTCTTCCTTTTCAGGTTGAGGTCGACGCTTCTGAGATCGGAGCTGGGGCAGTGTTGTCGCAGAAAAGTTCTGACTGCGCCGTGATGAGGCCTTGTGCCTTCTTTTCCCGTAAATTTTCGCCCGCTGAGCGGAATTATGATGTTGGGAATCGGGAGCTTTTGGCCATGAAGTGGGCGTTTGAGGAGTGGCGCCATTGGCTCGAGGGGGCCAGACATCAGGTGGTGGTATTGACTGACCACAAAAATTTGATTTATCTTGAGACCGCCAGGCGCCTGAATCCTAGACAGGCGCGCTGGTCATTATTTTTTTCTCGGTTTAATTTTGTGGTATCGTACCTACCAGGTTCTAAGAATGTTAAGGCGGATGCCCTTTCTAGGAGTTTTGAGCCTGATTCACCTGGCAACTCTGACCCCACAGGTATTCTTAAGGAGGGAGTTATCTTGTCAGCTGTTTCTCCAGACCTGCGGCGGGCCTTGCAGGAGTTTCAGGCGGATAGACCGGATCGTTGTCCGCCTGATAGGCTGTTTGTTCCTGATGATTGGACCAGTAAAGTCATCTCTGAGGTGCATTCTTCTGCGTTGGCAGGTCATCCTGGAATTTTTGGTACCAGGGATTTGGTGGCAAGATCCTTCTGGTGGCCTTCCCTGTCACGAGATGTGCGAGGCTTTGTGCAGTCTTGTGACGTTTGTGCTCGGGCCAAGCCTTGTTGTTCTCGGGCTAGTGGATTATTGTTGCCCTTGCCTATTCCTAAGAGGCCTTGGACACACATCTCGATGGATTTTATTTCAGATCTGCCTGTTTCTCAGAAGATGTCTGTCATCTGGGTGGTGTGTGACCGTTTTTCTAAGATGGTTCATTTGGTTCCCCTGCCCAAATTGCCTTCTTCTTCCGAGTTGGTGCCCCTGTTTTTTCAAAATGTTGTTCGTTTGCATGGTATTCCTGAGAATATCGTTTCTGACAGAGGAACCCAATTTGTGTCTAGATTTTGGCGGGCATTTTGTGCTAGGATGGGCATAGATTTGTCTTTTTCGTCTGCTTTTCACCCTCAGACTAATGGCCAGACCGAGCGGACTAATCAGACCCTGGAGACATATCTGAGGTGTTTTGTGTCTGCTGACCAGGATGATTGGGTTGCTTTTTTGCCATTGGCGGAGTTCGCCCTCAATAATCGGGCCAGCTCTGCCACCTTGGTTTCCCCGTTTTTCTGTAATTCGGGGTTCCATCCTCGATTTTCCTCCGGTCAGATGGAATCCTCGGATTGTCCTGGAGTGGATGCGGTGGTGGAGAGATTGCATCATATCTGGGGGCAGGTGATGGACAATTTAAAGTTGTCCCAGGAGAAGACTCAGCTTTTTGCCAACCGTCACCGTCGTGTTGGTCCTCGGCTTTGTGTTGGAGATTTGGTGTGGTTGTCTTCTCGTTTTGTCCCTATGAGGGTCTCATCTCCTAAGTTTAAGCCTCGGTTCATCGGTCCGTATAAAATATTGGAGATTCTTAACCCTGTTTCCTTCCGTTTGGACCTCCCTGCATCCTTTTCTATTCATAACGTTTTTCATCGGTCGTTATTGCGCAGGTATGAGGCACCGGTTGTGCCTTCCGTTGAGCCTCCTGCTCCGGTGTTGGTTGAGGGTGAGTTGGAGTACGTTGTGGAAAAAATCCTAGACTCCCGTGTTTCCAGACGGAGACTCCAGTATCTGGTCAAGTGGAAGGGATACGGCCAGGAAGATAATTCTTGGGTCACTGCATCTGATGTTCATGCCTCTGATCTGGTTCGTGCCTTTCATAGGGCCCATCCTGATCGCCCTGGTGGTTCTGGTGAGGGTTCGGTGCCCCCTCCTTGAGGGGGGGGGTACTGTTGTGAATTTGGATTCTGGGCTCCCCCGGTGGCTACTGGTGGAATTGAACTTGTGACATCATCTTCCCTGTTCACCTGTTCTGATTAGATCTGGGTGTCGCTATATAACCTGGCTTCTCTGTTAGATGCTTGCCGGTCAACAATGTTATCAGAAGCCTCTCTGTGCTTGTTCCTGCTCCCAGACATCTACTAGATAAGTTGGACATTCGTCCATGTTTTGTTTTTGTATTTTGGTTCCAGTTCACAGCTGCAGTTTCGTTACTGTGTCTGGAAAGCTCTTGTTGATCAGGAATTGCCACTCTGGTATTATGAGTTAATGCCAGAGTCCTAAAGTAATTTCTGGATGTGTTTTGTTAGGGTTTTCTACTGACCATGAAAGTATGCTTTCTGTCTTCTGCTATCTAGAAAGCGGACCTCAAATTTGCTAAAACTATTTTCCTGCTGCGTTTGTTGTTTCATCTCATATCACCGCCAATATATGTGGGGGGCTTCTGTCTCCTTTTGGGCATTTCTCTAGAGGTGAGTCAGGTCTTATATTTCCCTCTGCTAGCATTATTTAGTTCTCCGGCCGGCGCTGGGCATATAGGGATAAAAAGTAGGACATGCTACCTGGCTACTTCTAGATGATGCGGTAGGTTTAGTTCATGGTCAGTACAGTTACATCTTCCAAGAGCTTGTTCCTATAGAGGCTTATGCTAGTTCTCTGGCCATGGAGATCATGACAGGCCACCAAAAAGACCTGGCCACCAAGTCTCTAGTACCAAATATTCCAGGATGACCAGCCAACACAGAAGAATGGACCTCGGAGATGACTCTACTGATCCAATCATCCGGAACAAACAGTCTTTCTGGTGGACAACGATCCGGTTTATCCACCTGAAACTCCTGCAATGCACGTCGCAAGTCTGGGGATACGGCGGACAATATTACCCCATCCCTAAGGATACCAGTAGGCCCAGAGTCTCCAGGAGAGTCAGGCACAAAACTCCTGGAAAGAGCATCTGCCTTCACATTCTTTGAACCTGGCAGGTATGAAACCACGAAATTGAAACGAGAAAAAAACAACGACCAACGAGCCTGTCTAGGATTCAAACGCCTGGCAGACTCAAGGTAAATGAGATTCTTGTGATCAGTCAAGACCACCACACGATGTTTAGCACCCTCAAGCCAATGACGCCACTCCTCAAATGCCCACTTCATGGCCAAAAGCTCCCGATTACCCACATCATAATTGCGCTCGGTGGGCGAGAATTTTCTAGAGAAGAATGCACATGGCTTCATCACCGAGCCATCAGAACTTCTCTGTGACAAAACCGCCCCCGCTCCAATCTCGGAAGCATCAACCTCAACCTTAAAAGGAAGTGAAACATCTGGTTGACACAACACAGGAGCAGAAGAAAACCGGCGCTTAAGTTCCTGAAAAGCCCCCACAGCCGCAGGAGACCAATTAGCAACATCAGCACCCTTTTTAGTCAAATCAGTCAAAGGTTTAACAATACTGGAAAAATTTGCAATGAACCGACGATAAAAATTAGCAAACCCCAAGAACTTCTGTAGGCTCTTAACAGATGTAGGTTGTGTCCAGTCACAAATTGCCTGAACCTTGACGGGATCCATTTCAATAGTAGAAGGAGAAAAAATGTACCCCAAAAAAGAAATCTTCTGGACTCCGAAGAGACACTTTGAGCCCTTCACAAACAGAGAATTGGCCCGCAGAACCTGAAACACCTTCCTGACCTGTAGAACATGAGACTCCCAGTCATCAGAAAACACCAAAATATCATCCAAATACACAATCATAAACTTATCCAGATATTCACGGAAAATATTGTGCATAAAGGACTGAAAGACTGACGGAGCATTGGAGAGTCCAAAAGGCATTACCAAATACTCAAAATGGCCCTCAGGCGTATTAAATGCGGTTTTCCACTCATCACCTTGTTTTATCCGCACCAGATTATACGCACCGCGAAGATCTATCTTAGTGAACCACCTAGCCCCCTTAATGCGAGCAAACAAGTCAGTCAATAATGGCAATGGATACTGATATTTGACTGTAATCTTATTCAGAAGGCGATAATCTATACAAGGCCTCAGGGAACCATCTTTTTTTGCCACGAAAAAAAAACCTGCTCCCAGAGGGGACGAAGATGGACGAATATGTCCCTTTTCCAAGGACTCCTTAATATAATTCCGCATAGCAGTATGCTCTGGCAGTGACAGATTAAATAAACGACCCTTAGGGAACTTACTGCCAGGAATCAATTCTATAGCACAGTCACAATCTGTATGAGGAGGGAGCGAATTGAGCTTAGGCTCCTCAAAAACATCCCTATAGTCAGACAAAAACTCAGGGATCTCAGAAGGAGTAGATGAAGCGATTGAAATCGGAGGTGCATGATCATGAACCCCCTGACATCCCCAGCTTAACACAGACATTGTTTTCCAGTCCAGGACAGGATTATGAGTTTGTAACCATGGCAGACCAAGCACTAATACATCATGTAAATTATACAGTACAAGGAAGCGAATCACCTCCTGATGAACGGGAGTCATGCGCATGGTCACTTGTGTCCAATACTGCGGTTTATTCATAGCCAATGGTGTAGAGTCAATTCCCTTCAGAGGAAAAGGAACTTCCAGAGGCTCCAGACTAAAACCGCAGCGTTTAGCAAATGACCAATCCATAAGACTCAGGGCAGCGCCCGAATCCACATAGGCATCAACGGAAATGGAAGACAGTGAAAAAATCAGTCACAGACAAAATGAACTTAGGCTGCAGAGTACCAATGGCAAAAGATTTATCAAGCTTTTTTGTGCGTTTAGAGCATGCTGATATAACATGAGCTGAATCGCCACAATAAAAACACAATCCATTTTTCCGCCTATAATTTTGCCGTTCACTTCTGGACTGAATTCTATCACATTGCATAGTCTCAGGTGCCTGTTCAGAAGACACCGCCAACTGGTGCACGGGTTTGCGCTCCCGCAAACGCCGATCAATCTGAATGGCCATAGCCATAGACTCATTCAGACCTGTAGGCGTAGGGAACCCCACCATAATATCCTTAATGGCCTCAGAAAGACCATTTCTGAAGTTTGCAGCCAGGGCGCACTCATTCCACTGAGTAAGCACCGACCATTTCCGAAATTTTTGACAATATATTTCCGCTTCATCATGCCCCTGAGAGAGGGCTAACAAAGCCTTTTCAGCCTGAATCTCCAGGTTGGGTTCCTCATAGAGCAATCCCAATGCCAGAAAAAACGCATCCACACTGAGCAATGCAGGATCCCCTGGTGCCAATGCAAATGCCCAATTCTGAGGGTCGCCCCGCAGGAAAGATATAACAATCCTGACCTGTTGAGCAGGGTCTCCAGAGGAGCGAGATTTTAAAGAAAGAAACAATTTACAATTGTTCCTGAAATTCAGGAAGGTAGATCTATCTCCAGAGAAGAACTCTGGAATAGGAATTCTAGGTTCAGACATGGGAGTGTGAACAACAAAATCCTGTATGTTATGAACTTTTGCCGCGAGATTACTCAGGCTGGAAGCCAAACTCTGGACATCCATGTTAAACAGCTAAGATCAGAGCCATTCAAGGGTTAAGAGGAGGTAAGAAGCAGCTAGACAGCAATTAAGGGCTAGGCAGCAAAACTCTGAAGGGAAAAAAAAAAAAAAAAAAAAAAAATTTCCCTTAAACACTTCTTTTACTCCTGCTTCAGCCCAAACAATTAACACTTTGTGGGCCGGCTATACTGTCATGAATCCCAATGGCTAGGGATAGCACAGGACAAGCAAGGTACAAATATATAACGGACGAGCTCTAGGGTGATGGAACCTGGGCTGACCGCTGCCCTACGCCTGACAAACGCAACTAGAGATAGCCAGGGAGCGTGCCTACGTTGGTTCTAGACGCCACGCACCAGCCTAAGAGCTAACTAGTACTGCAGAGAAAATAAAGACCTCACTTGCCTCCAGAGGAACGAACCCCAAAAGGTATAGTTGCCCCCCACATGTATTGACGGTGAAAATGAGAGGAAGGCACACACATAGAGATGATATATATAGTTTTAGCAAATTGAGGCCCGCTGTAAACTAGAAAGCAGAACGATACAAAAGGGGTCTGAGCGGTCAGCAAAAAACCCTAATCAAAAAACCATCCTGAGATTACAAGAACCCATGTGCCAACTCATGGCACATGGGGAGAACCTCAGTCCACTAGAGCTACCAGCTAGCATAGAGACATAATAAGCAAGCTGGACAAAAAAACCAAACAACTGAAAATCAGCACTTAGCTTATCCTGAAAGATCTGGGAGCAGGTAGGCAGGAACAAAACAGAGCACATCTGAATACATTGATAGCCGGCAAGGGAATGACAGAAAGGCCAGGTAAAATAGGAAACACCCAGCCTCTGATGGACAGGTGGAAACCAAAGGCCGCAACCCACCAAAGTCACCCAGTACCAGCAGTAACCACCAGAGGGAGCCCACAAACAGAATCCACAACAGAGATCACAGCACAAAGGAGATAGAACCAGAAGGAGTCGTGCCCCAAGATTGGCAACATCCTTCTGAGGCGCGGTGGCCGGAACGCCGAGGAAGTAAGAGACTCTACGCATTACTTTGAACTACGGCAGGGCAGTTATCTCTAGGTTGGCTGTCTCACCTTAATCACCTAATGAAGACAACGGAGGCAATTGTGGGAGAGGGGCGTCTCTAGGGTCCCTATAAAATAAATCCAGGCCTACCCCGTCATACGGGTGCGTCCTATCCATATCATCTTGGGGACGGAGAGAAAGAACAGAAACAAACACGACAGTTGTGAGGACTATCCTGTGGTGCTCAGCAGGGAGGTACTACAACACCCAGGCGCTAGTAGGTAGGCACTGATTTCCACCTGCAAAGGGAACTCTGGATGTGCCTTCGGACCGGCCGGTCTCAGCCAGCCCTGTTAGCAGTGCTCTGGATTGCGGATGCCAAAGCCTTCAGTAAAGAGGTAAAGAGACTGCAATCCTGTGTCCTAATTATTTACTGCGACTTACACCTGCACCTACATCTTTAATTGGGCGCCCCTTAGCAGGGCCACGGATCGGGTCAGGCCACTGTGACATCCCCGGAACCGAGAGAGACCTGGTACAGAGTACCCCGCTGCCCTGCATCTGGGGGCCGCTCCAGAATCAGTATATCCTGGTGGTCCAGCACTATGCTACACGGTATCCGGAGGCCGTACCACTGCGAAACTTCTCCGCTAAATGTATGGCTCGGGAGTTGGTCCATATCTTTCCAGAACAGGGTTGCAACAGGGTTGGGGTGCCTTAATGGACAAAGGGACTCCATGTCAAAGGTCAAGGTGGCAGAGTCGCTGTCACGTGCCCAAAAGCAGCAGTGCCAAGAGTTGCTACATCGGAACAGAGACATGTTCTCAGAATTACCAGGTTGTATTCAGTTCATAAGACATGATGCATATTCGGGTGAACTTGAAGCCATACCAGATACCCGAAGTCCGCCGAGAGGTGAACTCGAAAGAGGTGAAGAGGTTGCTGAGCCTGGGAGTCATTGAATAGTCTATGAATGGCTGGTCCAGTTTCATAGTCTTAGTGGTGAAACCAGATGGAGAATGGCAGTTTTGCAATGACTACAGGTAGTTGAATGAGATCACTAAGTTCGATATGCATCCAATGCCCCGTGTTGATAAACTGCTGGAATGGCTAGGGTCGGCTCGGTGCATTACCATCCTTGACCTAACAAAAGGATATTGGCAAATTCCCATGTCCAAAGATGCCAAGGAGAAGATGGCGTTCTTAAACTCCAGATGGATGTGTACACAAGGATACCGTTTGGGTTGGAAACAGCTCCGGCCACCTTCCAGAGAGCCATGGACCGAATTATAGTGCATCGCAAGATGTACGCAGCGGCCTACTTGGATGACATTGTGATCTTCAGCCAGGTTTGGGGAAGCCATCTGAGCAAAGTCCAGGCAAAATTTGATGCTCTAAGAAAAGCAGGGTTTTCTGTGAACATAAAGCCATGTACCATTGGGATGGAGGAAGCGAAATACTTGTGCTATGCTGTAGGCAGGTGCAAACTCAAGCCCAAAAGAAAGTTGACGCAATCCAGAGTTGGCCCGGCTCTCCATGCATGTGCTGTGACTGCGACACAGCCGCGACACATGCAGCTGTGGCGCCAGACAGCTGATCGGCTGGCGCGATCCAGGAAGCCGAATAAGAGGGAACCCGAACAATTTGACTCTGGGACACTACTGCGCTTCAGAAAAAGCCTCTGGTCCCTGGCGGCTTTTCCCTGCCTACTCTCCTGGATTGCCAGGTCCCTGTGAGCGTGTGTGTACAATCATTTGCAGCGGGCGGGGGGGAAGCTGCCAGGGAGCCACCTGTCCGGCCAATCTCCGGTGTGTTTCGGTTCCCGTGGCTTGTAAAGGAAGGTTCCTAGCTAAGATCATATAGCCAATGTCTGATACATGCTGCCCGTGGTTCGGCCAGTATTAGCTGTCAGGTTCCCTTTGAGAGTAAAAACTGCATCCACAAATAGCGGAAAATTTTGTGCGGAATGGTGCAGATTTTTCAATACTTAGGGGTGAAAATCACGGCAGGGGTGAAAATCACGGCAATTGGATCTCTGTAGATTTTTTATGTGGATTTCTCCACCTTCATACTGTTGGATGGTTTGGGAGGAGATGGGGTGTGATATCCCAGAGAAAACAGAATGCGCATGCTGCAGATTTGAAGATGTGCAGCGTGCTCAATTGTTCAGAACCTTTTGGCTACATATCTCCAAAGTGGTTTTTTTTGCTTTGCACTATCTGTGCTAGTGCTCCCGACACGTGTGAACACCTGAAGAGCAAATTTTTCTATTCACTGACAGCAGAGATTTTGGAAATAGTAAATTGAAAATGGCATTTTATCAGAAACATGCTCCATTTGCGTAAAGTCAGAGACCCCTTTGACGGACAGTTGTGACGTTCAGCACCTGTTGTCTGCTTTAATGTAAGGCTCTATGCTGACTTGGAGGTTATTTGAGTTTTTGCTGTATGACACATTAGACACTTTGTATGTATCTATAAATGCTTTTCAATTTGTAGTAAAGGCTGCAAACTATTAGGTTTCCAAGGAAACAACAATTGAAAACGTTTGAATATACTTACCTGTGTTATTTTTTTCCCATCTGTCTGTAGGAGGCATCACCTTGTTTCACTCTCGTAATGTTACACTTCTCACCAGTTTATGGCTCCGCATGTTTTCCCGCTTTTTGCACGACTTCTCCCACTTCTGTCCTAGGATTTAGTACAATACTATAGAATGCCATTTACAAGATGTAGCTCATCCATAAGCTGATGTCTCCTGAGTGATCATGGGTAGGGTTTACGACTCGCCCCTCGCTAATTAAAAATGCTGAATGGAAGCTGCAACATAGAAAACTTATATTAAAGGTTGATTTACCCTTTAAAGTCTCCAAGAAGTGATGGAGTAAAGCGCATCCCGAAGAGATCAGGGAGTGATTTAGGAGCTGCATACTTCTGGTGTGTATAGTGTAAAGCTGGCCATAGATTTATTTATTATTATTCATCACTGTCCCCATTGGGGCTCACAATCTAAATCCCCTATCTGTATGCCTTTGAAGTGTGGGAGGAAATTGGAGAACCCGGAGGAAACCCACGAAACATGGGGAGAACATACAAACTCTTTGAAGATGTACAAGATTTGAGCCCAGGACCCCAGCGTTGCAAAGCTTCAGTGCTAACCACTGAGCCACCTATAATACTAACCATAAGCAGTTAGTAACATCTGCTCTTTGATGACTATTAAAAATATCATATTCCTAGGAGATCTCACCAAATTTAGATGGATCTGTTAATGGTCTGATGATAAGTTATGAGTATGGCCAGTTGAGACTAGTCCGATTCTGCCGCCCTGTCCGACTCTTCCCAGCGCCATAGCTGGTGTCTCTCTATGCAAATGAGGAGAAATCCATTAATCTCCTGCTGCAGTACTGGGAAGAGTCATCCAGCGGCGGCGACGGACTGGTCTCGTCTCTCACTATAGTCCCCAACTGGATCTTCAAAGTATATTATCTCTGAAACAATGGAATGTTTCAAGGAATAGTATACCTGCCTGCGATAACGCAGCTAGGATCTGATTATGCTGCCTGCGGTTTGGGTAGCATGAATCGTTTGACAGGTTCTCTCTAAAGATTCATTCTCTGGTTATTGATTGGTCAACCCACCAGATCATCTAGTGGGGATCTTCTTGTTTCCAAATTGTATTAAAGCATCACTTCAGCCATATTCTCTATTATTTTGCTCAGCTTTAATTTCACCCAACCTTTCGTCTCCCTATTATTCGGACACAGCAGACGTCTTCTCCAAAAAAAATTCTGCCTCCTCACTGGCCATTTGATAATGCTATTCCTCTTGTTCCTGGATGAGAACCACCTAGTTGAAGAGTTTATCCATTGCCCCAACTGGGAACTAATAATAATAATCTTTATTTTTATATAGCGCAAACATATTCCGCAGCGCTTTACAGTTTTGCACACATTATCACCGCTGTCCCCGATGGGGCTCACAATCTAAATTCCCTATCTGTATGTCTTTGGAATGTGGGAGAAAACCAGAGAACCTGAAGGAAACCCACACAAACATGGAGAGAACATACAAATTCCTTGCAGATGTTGTTCTTGATGGGTTTTGAACCCAGGACTACAATGCTGCAAGGCTGCAGTGCTACCCACTGAGCCACCGTGGGAACTGAAGCAACATTCATTTACATTAAGGAATACTTGAAAAGAAACTTCATTTGCAAGTCAACATCACCGGCTGGAGCGTATTCAACTATTTTAGACGTTTGTGGAAGCTACAGTACATTCTGAGCTGTATTAACTAGGGTTGAAGAATGGAAAAGACCGTTCAATAGCCAGAGATGGTGACTATGAACTCGTATTTTGTCAAGCCAAAGGCCATAGTCTAGCATTTTGCTAATGAAACGTCCTTGTCTACCTAGTCCAAATCCTAATGTTCTCCCAAGATTTGGACTCACACAGTCAGCATGTCTGTGGCACAAAATGCCTCTTTGAACAATAAGAATTTGCCTGGATATAGTATTTCCTTGGGAGCTCTACAGCTGGATCAGGAGAAAGTTTTGGTTATCCTGGTATGAAATCAACCTGCACACCTGAAGTCCTTTCAAAGAGTCCTTTGCTTTTTCCAACAACTATTAGCGGTTCATCAAGAACTGTTTCCAAATCGTAGCTCCTCTTATGGCTCTCACTTGGAAGAACGTAAATTTTGATATCTAGCTGAACTGAGTTTCAAGTCTTCAGTCTTCTCAAATGTTTTTCCTCTGTTCTGACTTTACACCATCCACAATCTTGAAATGGATGCCCCTTCAAGAGTAGTAGTTCTCCCACAACAGTCTTCTGAATCCAGACACCTTCCCTACGGTTTCTTTTTCAGGAATTTCTTTCCTGCAGGACAGAATAATTTCATTGGTGACCCAGAATTTTTAGCTGTAATATTAGCTTTGGAGGAGTGCTGACATCTTCTTAAATGATCTAAGTTTCCGGTAACCATTTATACAAAGCATAAAAATCTGAAGTTTTTTCAATCTGCCCATAGACTACCTCAGTGGTCACTTTTCTTCTCCCAGCGTGACTTCAGTCTCCCCAGTCATCCAGCCGGAAAGAACCATGGGACAGACGGGGTCTCCAGATCTTTAGATCCTTGTGACACCTCTTAGAAAGCAGACTCTCATTTTTGTGAACCTGAAAGTACTCTTCTTCTATCCCTTATTCATATCATGCTCAATCAAAGGGATGATATATCATCGCTAAAATACTTAGCTAGAAGGTTATGTCTTGGACCCATTCTTCACTACTCTTTGGTTACCTTGAAATTAGATGATCTGCTTAACACCTTTTTCCATTTGTATTATTGGCCTAAGTGGAAACAGGATGGTAAAGAGTATGTGGCAGCTTGCAAATCTTCTCGGCAAGCGCCACATGCAGCTTTTACCAATACCATATTGACCCTGGGCTGAAATTTCTACGGACTTTGCTTCTAACCTTCCTGAGCAACATACAGTGCCTTGCGAAAGTATTTGGCTCCTTTGAACTTTTCAACCTTTTCCCACATATCATGCTTCAAACAAAGGTACCAAATGTAATTTTTGGGTGAAGAATCAACAACAAGTGGAACACAATTGTGAAGTTGAATGAAATTTATTGGTTATTTTAAATTTTTGTGGAAATACAAAAACTGAAAAGTGGAGCATCAATATTATTCGGCCCCTTTAACTTAATACTTTGTTGCGCCACCTTTGGCTGCGATTACAGCTGCAGTCACTTGGGGTATGTCTATATCAGTTTTGTTCATCGAGAGACTGAAATTCTTGCCCATTCTTCCTTGGCAAACAGCTCGAGCTCAGTGAGGTTTGATGGAGATTGTTTGTGAACAGCAGTTTTCAGCTCTTTCCACAGATTCTCGCTTGGATTGAGGTCTGGACTCTGACTTGGCTATTCTAACACCTGGATACGTTTATTTGTGAACCATTCCACTGTAGATTTTGCTTTATGTTTGGGATCATTGTCTTGTTGGAAGACAAATCTCCGTTCCAGTCTCAGGTCTTTTGCAGACTCCAACAGGTTTTCTTCAAGAATGGTCCTGTATTTGCTCCATCCATCTTCCCATAAATTTTAGCCATCTTCCCTGTCCCTGCTGGAGAAAAGCAGGCCCAAACCATGATGCTGCCACCACCATGTTTGACAGTGGCGATGGTGTGTTCAGGGTGATGAGCTGTGTTGCCTATACGTTAAACATATCGTTTGGCATTGTTGCCAAAAAGTTCAATTTTGGTTTCATCTGACCAGAGCACCTTCTTCCACATGTTTGGTGTCTCCCAGGTGGCTTGTTGCAAACTGTAATCAACACTTTTTATGGATATCTTTGAGAAATGGCTTTCTTCTTGCCACTCTTCCAAAAAGGCCAGATTTGTGCAGTGTACGACTGATTGTTGTCCTATGGACAGACTGTCCCACCTCAGCTGTAGATCTCTGCAGTTCATCCAGAGTGATCATGGGCCTCTTGGCTGCATCTCTGATCAGTCTTCTCTTTGTTTGAGATGAAAGTTTAGAGGGACGGCCGGGTCTTGGCAGATTTGGTAGACTTCAGTCTGCAGTGTGATTCCTATAAGTGTGTCCTGGAAGTGTGACGATTACAGTAGAATTAAAACTTGAAAGATGTATACAGACTGTGCCCTGCTACCTGCCACCATCGCACTCTAACAAGCATCTCTATTCTTCCGACAGGTATGTTCATCCACCCAGCTCTCCTGCTCTCCTGCTGTCTGTCTATGAAGTGCACATAGTACATCACCCAGCTTTGCACACAGACTTTCCTCAGCTCCTAGCATTCTCATGGTATGTTCATCCACCCAGCTCTCCTGCTCTCCTGCTGTCTTTCTATGAAGTGCACATAGTACATCACCCAGCTTTGAACACAGACTTTCCTCAGCTCCTAGCATTCTCATGGTATGTTCATCCACCCAGCTCTCCTGTTGTCTGTCTATGAAGTGCACATAGTACATCACCCAGCTTTGCACACAGACTTTCCTCAGCTTCTAGCATTCTCATGGTATGTTCATCCACCCAGCTCTCCTGCTCTCCTGCTGTCTGTCTATGAAGTGCACATAATACATCACCCAGCTTTGCACACAGACTTTCCTCAGCTCCTAGCATTCTCATGGTATGTTCATCCACCCAGCTCTCCTGCTGTCTGTCTATGAAGTGCACATAGTACATCACCCAACTTTGCACACAGACTTTCCTCTGCTCCTAGCATTCTCATGGTATGCCTTTCAGCTAACTCCAGCTCTACCCTAGTGTTATTTATGACCTTGTTTACTCAATGCTTGATTGTATGCATCTGGTCCACCCTTAATTCTCTGACCATGATGAGCAGAGACCACTCCCCTCTGCTTCACACCTGAATGCACTTAGTTTTACATATATTGCATAGCTCAAGTCTGCAATGACTTCAGTCTGCAGTGTGATTCCTATAAGTGTGTCCTAGAAGTGTGACGATTACAGTAGAATTAAAACCTGAATTGAACCTGAAGGGAATTGAAGGTAACTGGCCAGTCACTGTAAACAATGTTTCTGTTTATTTTCACTCTCACCCCTATAATCCTTCACTTTATGCTACCTCCCATAATCCCCACACCAAGTAAGGAACTGTATATCTCTGCTTCAATCCTCCCCATCCATCTCACCTCCGCCTCAGAACTGTTCCTTAACCTACAATCCTCTGCCTCCAAACACAGGCAGCCACCTCATGCCCTCTCCTGCTCCCACCTGCTAACACTTTCTCTGCTCCTTCTCACTGCGGGTGATATCTCTCCAAATCCTGGTCCTCCTCACCACATTCCCACAGTCATTTCTACCTCCCATCCACGCTCTATCACAAATTTCCGTAACCTCTCTAACCTTATACCCATTCGCCCAGCCCCCGCTTCCCCAGTCCCACTAACAGGAGCTCTGTGGAACGCTCGCTCTGTCTGTAACAAGCTTTCCTACATCCATGATCTTTTTGTTACTACCAAACTTTCCTTCCTCGCCATCACCGAAACCTGGCTCACCCCTTCTGACACAGCCTCCCCTGCTGCACTCTCTTACGGTGGCTTCCACCTTTCTCACACACCCCGCCCCAGCAGCAAACATGGTGGAGGAGTTGGTTTTCTCCTGTCAGATAACTGCTCCTTCACCCCAATCCCACTGCCACCCTCCCTTCCGTTGAGGTGCACTCTGTGCGCATCTACTCCCCCTCCAACCTCCAACTGGCTGTCATTTACCACTTCCCAGGGCCATCCACCACCTTCTTTGACCACTTCACCACCTGGCTACTTAATTTCCTTTCCGCGGACATCCCCACTATCATCATGGGCGACTTCAACATCCCCATTGACACTTCCCTCTCAGCTACCACTAAACTTCTATCTCTCACTTCCTCCTTCGGCCTCACTCAATGATCTTCTACAGCCACCCACAAAGATGGCCACACACTTGACCTCATCTTCACCCGCCTCTGCTATCTAACCTCTCTAACTCACCTCTTCCTCTCTCTGACCACAACCTTCTCACATTCTCTCCCCTCTCCACTCCATGTTAACAATCCCCACCCCACAAACTTTCACACCCTCGCAGAAATCTTAAATATCTTGACCTACATTCATTCTCTGAATCCCTCCTCCCTCTCACAGATATAAGTTCCTTACACAATGCGGATGACGCTGCCACTCTATATAACTCCACAATAGCTGTAGCTTTGGAATCTGCTGCTCCACTTACACATACCAAAGCTTGCAAAATCAACAGACAGCCCTGGCACACCAGCCTGACCAAAGAACTGAGGTGAGCTTCCAGGGCTGCTGAGCGCAGATGGAAAAGATCCCACTCCAACGAGCACTTCATTGCATTCAAACAGTCCCTCACTACTTTCAAGACCACACTCGCCACAGCTAAACAAACCTACTTCTCATCTCTCATATCCTCCCTGTCTCACAACCCTAAACAGTTATTCAACACCTTCAATTCTCTCCTCCGTCCCCCAGCACCTCCTCCCTCCCCACTTATCTCAGCTGAAGACTTTGCCTCATTTTTCAAGCAGAAGATTGATAACATCAGAGACAGTTTTGGTCAACAACCCCCAGAGCCCTTCCTCCCGACTTCCCAGCCCTCCACCTCCAAAACCAACTTCTCCACCATTACAGAAGATCAACTCTCCACTCTACCCTCAAGATCGCATCTCACCACCTGTGCACTTGACCCGCTCCCATCCCACTTCATCCCAAACCTCACCACAGTCTTCATCCCAACCCTAACCCATCTCTTCAATCTATCACTAACAACAACTGGTGTTTTCCCCTCAAGCTTTAAACATGCCTCCATCACACCTATCCTCAAAAAGCCCTCTCTTCACCCATCCTCTGTATCTAGCTATCGCCCTATATCACTTCTCCCCTATGCCTCCAAACTACTGGAACAACACGTCTACCTTGAACTGTCCTCCCACCTCTCTTCTTGCTCCCTCTTTGACCGCTTACAATCTGGCTTCTGGTCACACCATTCCACTGAAACTGCCCTAACTAAGGTCACCAATGACATCTTAACCGCCTAGAGCAAGCGTCACTACTCTGTCCTCCTCCTCGACCTGTCGGCTGCCTTTGACACAGTGGACCATTCCCTATTATTACAGACCCTCTCATCCCTTGGCATCACAGACTTGGCCCTATCCTGGATCTCATCATACCTAACAGACCGGACATTCAGCGTCTCCCACTCACACACTACCTCCTCACCTCGCCCCCTATCTGTCGGAGTCCCACAAGGTTCAGTCCTTGGGCCCCTGCTCTTCTCCATTTACACCTTTGGCCTGGGACAGCTCATAGAATCTCATGGCTTCCAGTATCACCTCTATGCTGATGACACACAGATCTACATCTCTGGACTAGATATCACCACCCTACTAACTAGAATCCCTCAATGTCTGTCCACTATTTCATCCTTCTTCTCCGCTAGATTTCTGAAACTTAACATGGACAAAACAGAATTCATCATCTTTCCCCCATCTCACGCGACCCCCCCAACGAACCTATCCATTACAGTAAATGGCTGCCCACTCTCCCCAGTCCCACAAGCTTGCTGCCTTGGGGTAATCCTTGATGCTGATCTCTCCTTCAAACCACATACCCAAGCCCTTTCCACTTCCTGCCGACTTCAACTCAAAAATATTTCACGAATCCGTACATTCCTCAACCAAGAATCTGCAAAAACCCTAGTCCATGCCCTCATCATCTCACGCCTTGACTACTGCAACCTCCTGCTCTGTGGCCTCCCCTCTAACACTCTCTCACCCCTCCAATCTATTCTAAACTCTACTGCCCGACTAATCCACCTGTCCCCCCGCTATTCCCCGGCCTCTCCCCTCTGTCAATCCCTTCACTGGCTCCCCATTGCCCAGAGACTCCAGTACAAAACCCTAACCATGACCTACAAAGCCATCCACAACCTGTCTCCTCCACAGATCTGTGACCTCGTCTCCCGGTACTTACCTACACACAACCTCCGATCCTCACAAGATCTCCTTCTCTACTCCCCTCTTATCTCCTCTTCCCACAATCGTATACAAGATTTCTCTCGCGTATCACCCCTACTCTGGAACTCTCTACCACAACACATCAGACTCTCGCCTACCATTGAAACCTTCAAAAAGAGCCTGAAGACCCACCTCTTCCGACAAGCCTACAACCTGCAGTAACCACCGATCGACCAAACCGCTGCATGACCAGCTCTATCCTCACCTACTGTATTCTCACCCATCCCTTGTAGATTGTGAGCCTTCGCAGGCAGGGTCCCCTCTCCTCCTGTACCAGTTATGACTTGTATTGTTTAAGATTATTGTACTTGTTTTTATTATGTATACCCCTCCTCACATGTAAAGCGCCATGGAATAAATGGCGCTATAACAATAAATAATAATAATAATAATAATAATAATAATAATTTGCAGTGGTATGATACTCCTTCCATTTCAATATGATCGCTTGCACAGTGCTCCTTGGGATGTTTAAAGCTTTGGAAATCATTTTGTATCCAAATCCGGCTTTAAACTTCTCCACAACAGTATCACGGACCTGCCTGTTATGTTCCTTGGTCTTTATGATGCTCTCTGTGCTTCAAACAGAACCCTGAGACTATCACAGAGCAGGTGCATTTATACAGAGACTTGATTACACACAGGTGGATTCTATTTTTCATCATTAGGTATTTAGGACAACATTGGATCATTCAGAGATCCACAATGAACTTCTGGAGTGAGTTTGCTGCTGTGACGTCTGGATGGACGTGCAACGAGAGTGGACCCTCTGGGTCGCGGCACTGACGCACCCACAAGTGAGCGGACTCGGGAGAACCGACCCCTATACAGGGATCATTAGGAGCAGGCCTGAGGGGGTCGAATACCGCAAGAGCTGGCACCAAGAGAAACGGCTCAGGAAAAGACAGGAGACCCGAAGACAGGACCGAGGAGGAAAAACAACCTGGACTGGCTAGAGCTAGGGAAACAGGTACACAAAGACGGGCTGCAGGAGTTAGGGCTAGGCAATGGGGTGAGACAGAAGGATAGGATGGACAAAAATAGAAGAAAGAGGCAGGTAGTCAGGAGCGGAAAAGCAGTCAGAACCGGACAGAAGACAAGAACAGGGCCTAAACTGAGTACAATAAGCACATGGTAATCAGGCGCCTCCAATATGGAGGACCCGCCTGATATAGCCAGAGCTGTTACCTGATAGGAGCGCCCAGAACCAGGAAGGATGCAGGAAGGGTTAAGAGGAGAGAGGAGCGCGCGCCCGTGACCTAAGGTGCATGCACAGAGCCGTCACAGCGCGGAGGGAGAAAGGAGAATGAGCACCACGCCGGAACCCCCGGACAGCAGGAAGACAGACCGGGAAACCAGCAAGGTGCACGGAGCAGTGGGCAGAGACCAGGCGAGAGGACCCGATGGCGGAAGCAGCTGTGGCACCGGATGCCAGCATGACAGCAGAGGCCGGTATGTCAGCAAGCGCTGGCATGACAGCTGCACTGAAAGTAAAAGGGCCGAATAATATTGCACGCCCCACTTTTCAGTTTTTGTATTTCCACAAAAATGTAAAATAACTAATACATTTCATTCAACTTCACAATTGTGTCCCAATTGTTGTTGATTCTTCAACGAAAATTTACATTTGGTATCTTTATGTATAAAGCATGATATGTGGGAAAAGGTTGAAAAGTTCCAGGGGGCCGAATACTTTCGCAAGGCACTGTATGGGTAGTATTAGGGTATGTTTCCACGTTCAGGAAACGCTGCTTGTTTGACGCTGCGCAGAGCTGCAGCGTCAAACAAGCAGCGTCCAGATGTTCCAGCATAGTGGAGGGGATTTTATGAAATCCCGTCTCCACTATGCGTGGAAACACGCACGCGGCGGCCCTGCGACTACGGACATGCTGCGCGTCTTTTCAGATCGCAGCATGTCCGTACACCTTGCGGGGACGCAGCTCCATCAGGAGCTCCAGTGAAAACCAGGTAGCCGCATAGCTACAGCCCTCCTAGGTAAGCACGACCCCGTGGCGCAGTGAGTCGACAAACCATGTGCGCCACCTGCGGGCATAACATAAACACAGGTGACCTACTAATAGCATGACTCCTGTTAATTAAGTTTTACTATCCACAACTTGCTACAAGGTTCATTGGACCATTTAAAATTACTGAGCAAATTAATCAGGTAATTTTCTGTTTGAAACTGCCCTCCACCAATGTCCATTGTCCTCGTTAAATTCTCCTCCTCTGCAATCAGGCTTTCTCCTGCTTCTTCTACTCCTAAAATGGAATATGAAATGAACCAAATTCTTAGCTGTAAGAAAGTTAGTAAGAATGTTCTCTGCTTGACTGACTCGAAGGGCCAGATGTCTGAAGAGAGATGTTGGGTCCTTCAAAAGTTCATCAATGCTCCAATTTTGGTAAAAACAAATTTAACACCAAAGAACCTTCTTTTTCAATGACTGTTCTGGGGGAAACAATAAAAGAAGAGGTACTGTGTTATTCATCTTTCCTAGCTCCAGGTTCCGCATCTTCCTTTCCTGGCGGTCTGCTTCATCTAGTCTCATGCGCATCAGGTCACTAGGGTAATTAACCTAGTCCTTTTAAGTCCAGTTAAGGGGTCTGCATTGCTCCCTGATTAATCGGGTAGTAAGCCCGCACTGCTAACACATGCTAAATCCAGCTTAGCTATAGTATCAAGTCAAACTCAGCTGCTATACCTGTCCGCACACTTGACTCTGCTGTATCAAGATGTCTGTCTGCATACTCAGATCTGATGGCCAAGGTGCTGTCAGCACAGCTGACTCTACTACATCAAGGTGCCTGTCGGTATATTCTGCTCTGCTGTTCCAAAGTTCTGTCCACACAATCGTCTCTGCTGTGTCAAGGTGCCTGTCTGCATACTTGACTCTGTAATATCAAGGTGATGTCCGCAGTATTGGCTCTGTTGTATCATGGTGACTGTCTGCATACTATAATCTGCTGTTCCAATGTACTAATCTGAACACTCGACTCAGCTGTTTCAAGGAACCCAACTTTCTTTCCACTGTTGCAGGCTATGCCACGTGCCATCCCCGTATTTAGGGCTAAATTGTTCCACACCACTCCACATGCTGTCCAGCTTATCCAGTTGCACTGTATTTCACTGCACCAATGACTTCATTCTGATCTGTTCATCCAGACATGTGGTCAATAAATCCACCTTCGCAGAATTATAAAGCTCCCCTAACTTACATTGCCTCTCTATATTATCTGTCAGTGCTTTGTTCAGATTCTCCGGTGTATCCTACGTGATGTAACGTCAGCCTGTCTTCTGCTTGTAAGAGTTGACAGGGAGAAACATATCACAAGCAGGTGGCAGTGGAAACATACTGAATATGCATCACATAGTAATACATTGACACTTTGTAGTGATGGGAAAACCAGTCTATTCAGTGATCTATCAATTTTTGCTGGAGTGCCACTTTAAAGTTTAGAAGGGAAAAGCAACTAATCAAATGAAGCAGAGAGAAGCAAGAAAGTTTTTTTTATAAGTGCAGCAAACAGCCGGATTTTCTTATTAATACATTTGCTAAAATGTTTCATAAAAAAGAAAATGGTTTCTATTTAGTAAAGGAAATAAAACGTGCCACAGATCCTTTAAACTATGCAAAAGAGAAAAAAATAAGCTTGAGGCAAGAACAGTGCGGTCTGCTCCGTGCTGTACGATATGCACTCACAGCTAGAGACGACGGAGGGCAATGTGCCTGTAGCTCAAACTGTGCGCTCGTTCCCTCGTTGCAATTTCCCCGAATTCAGCCCATCATGTGATGACCGGCGAAACTCTGACCAAAAGGACATTTTGTACATATGGTCCTTCCTAGAGGACACACAATGGGAGAGGGTCGTATGTAAAGGATTTCTCCTTGGATCTACAGGATATACAGTAGTGCCCATTGCGTCTAGAAAAGTTATCATTACGGCTCCTGCAAATAGGATAAGAAGGAGCATAAATGATATTACAAGTCACCTGATGTAATGGCACGTCTCAGTGACGCGCCTTAATTGTCACAAGCTGTGCTCACGCGCGTCGCAGCTGGGGCACTAACCCCCAACTCAAGTGCATTTATTCTTACCTTTTGAATTAGTGGAAAAGTTTCTAAAGTTTTTTTTCTGAGGGCAGTGAAGCAACAAAAAGTCTTCCGATACGTCATAGATACACAGGAGATTATTTAAAAGGTTAGGTACATCTTTAAAAAAAAGAGCATAATGTTCCTTAATTAACCTCTTCTTCACAATGCTGTACAATGTACGATGCTGGCGGCAGCTGAGCTTACGACAATGTTCACACAAATGTATAAAAAAAAATCAGGATGAAATTCAGATTATTGAAAGTTTTGGAGGATTTTTTTTCTCATTTGTTGTCCGTTTTGAAACAGTAGCAATTATTAAAAATTTACAAGACTAAATAAGCTTTCTATGGTAATACTGGCAAAGTATCCATAAACATTTGATGCTATACAGAGCCTATGCTTTGAATCCTCTTTTTTTCCCCATATCCATAGCCTTTAACCCCCCTCATCCATAGCCTTTATCCCCCCTCATCCATAGCCTTTAACCCCCCTCATCCATAGCCTTTATCCCCCCTCATCCATAGCCTTTATCCCCCCTCATCCATAGCCTTTATCCCCCCTCATCCATAGCCTTTATCCCCCCTCATCCATAGCCTTTATCCCCCCTCATCCATAGCCTTTATCCCCCCTCATCCATAGCCTTTATCCCCCCTCATCCATAGCCTTTATCCCCCCTCATCCATAGCCTTTATCCCCCTCATCCATAGCCTTTATCCCCCCTCATCCATAGCCTTTATCCCCCTCATCCATAGCCTTTAACCCCCCTCATCCATAGCCTTTAACCTCCACATCCATAGCCTTTAACCCCCCTCATCCATAGCCTTTAACCCCCCTCATCCAAAGCCTTTAACCCCCCTCATCCATAGCCTTTAACCCCCCTCATCCATAGCCTTTAACCCCCCTCATCCATAGCCTTTAACCCCCCTCATCCATAGCCTTTATCCCCCTGCATCCATAGCCTTTAACCCCCCTCATCCATAGCCTTTAACCCCCCTCATCCATAGCCTTTAACCCCCCTCATCCATAGCCTTTATCCCCCTGCATCCATAGCCTTTAACCCCCCTCATCCATAGCCTTTAAACCCCCTCATCCATAGCCTTTAACCCCCTGCATCCATAGCCTTTATCCCCCCTCATCCATAGCCTTTATCCCCCCTCATCCATAGCCTTTAACCCCCCTCATCCATAGCCTTTAACCCCCTGCATCCATAGCCTTTAACCCCCCTCATCCATAGCCTTTAAACCCCCTCATCCATAGCCTTTAACCCCCACATCCATAGCATTTAACCCCCTCATCCATAGCCTTTAACCCCCACATCCATAGCATTTAACCCCCTCATCCATAGCCTTTAACCCCCCTCATCCATAGCCTTTAACCTCCACATCCATAGCCTTTAACCCCCCTCATCCATAGCCTTTAAACCCCCTCATCCATAGCCTTTAACCCCCTTCATCCATAGCATTTAACCCCCTCATCCATAGCCTTTATCCCCCCTCATCCATAGCCTTTAACCCCCACATCCATAGCATTTAACCCCCTCATCCATAGCCTTTAACCCCCCTCATCCATAGCCTTTAACCCCCACATCCATAGCATTTAACCCCCTCATCCATAGCCTTTAACCCCCACATCCATAGCATTTAACCCCCTCATCCATAGCCTTTAACCCCCCTCATCCATAGCCTTTATCCCCCTCATCCATAGCCTTTAACCCCCCGCATCCATAGCCTTTATCCCCCCTCATCCATAGCCTTTAACCCCCTCATCCATAGCCTTTATCCCCCCTCATCCATAGCCTTTATCCCCCCTCATCCATAGCCTTTATCCCCCCTCATCCATAGCCTTTAACCCCCACATCCATAGCCTTTATCCCCCCTCATCCATAGCCTTTATCCCCCTGCATCCATAGCCTTTATCCCCCCTCATCCATAGCCTTTATCCCCCCTCATCCATAGCCTTTAACCCCCTCATCCATAGCCTTTATCCCCCCTCATCCATAGCCTTTATCCCCCCTCATCCATAGCCTTTATCCCCCCTCATCCATAGCCTTTAACCCCCACATCCATAGCCTTTAACCCCCCGCATCCATAGCCTTTAACCCCCTCATCCATAGCCTTTAACCCCCACATCCATAGCATTTAACCCCCTCATCCATAGCCTTTAACCCCCTCATCCATAGCCTTTAACCCCCTCATCCATAGCCTTTAACCCCCACATCCATAGCCTTTATCCCCCCTCATCCATAGCCTTTATCCCCCTCATCCATAGCCTTTATCCCCCCTCATCCATAGCCTTTATCCCCCTGCATCCATAGCCTTTAACCCCCTCATCCATAGCCTTTATCCCCCCTCATCCATAGCCTTTATCCCCCTCATCCATAGCCTTTATCCCCCCTCATCCATAGCCTTTAACCCCCTCATCCATAGCCTTTATCCCCCCTCATCCATAGCCTTTAACCCCCTCATCCATAGCCTTTATCCCCCCTCATCCATAGCCTTTATCCCCCCTCATCCATAGCCTTTAACCCCCACATCCATAATAATTATCTGGGGTTGTGTCGCCATTTCCAAGACCTGTAACATATTCATTTTTCTTCCGATGGAGCTGTGTGACGGCTTATTTTTTGCGGGACGAGACGACATTTTCACTGAAACCATTTTGGGATAGATGTTAAATTAATTTGAGTTAAATTAGTGCAATGTAAAAAAATTTTTTTTAAAAAAAATAAATAAATAAAACATTCTAGTCGCCTTTCCCCCTTTTTGTCATAAAAAGAAAAACTGTTTATGGACGTGGAGATAGCAATCTATTAAATTATTTAACCCATAAGTTAAACACCGTAATGAAAAAAAAGAAGGAAAAACGTCAAAATTGCTGTTTTTTGATTGTGCCGCAAAAAATAAAAAATTGCAATTAAAAGTGATAAAAAGTTTAGTTGCCCCCAAAAGTCAATAGAATCATCTGCTCGGTCTGTAGAGAACAAGTCCTCACAACAGCTCCAAGAACCGACAAAAAAATAAATAAAAAATAAATAAAATAAGTTATGGCTCTTGGAAAATGACGACAAAAATAATAAAAAAAACTTTCAGATTTTTTTTTTTTTTTTTTTTGCCACCAAAATAAAATTAAAAAAAAAACTACACAAGTTTGGTATCGCCGTAATCGTACCGACCCAGAGAATCCCAATACCGGGTCATTTTTACCGCCCAATAAAAGCCATAAAAAAATTAAAAAATTATTTATTTTTTTTTTTAAAAAAAGGTTGAATTATGTTTTTGGTCATTTTAGCCCACTTGTGATTTTTTTATTTTGCATTTTTCAGCACGATACGGTTAAGTGAATGGTGTCATTCAAATCTATAACTCGTCCCGCAAAAATAAAAAAAGGGGTCACGTGAAAAATAATAAATAAGAAGTTAGGGTAAAGGGGAGTTAAAACGGAAGCATAAAGACCAATAATTGGTTGTGGCAGGAAGGGGTTAACCAACATTAGCTATGGTGAACTCCTGTAACAGAAGAAATCCCTTTCCGCACACACTCGCCCATAGAAGTCTACAGGCGCCGCTCCTCTCCCGACCACGCCGCCCTGCGTGTCTGTTAAACACAATATTTACATAACTCTGTTTATTAGCTTCAGAGCTCACGCCCCAGACAGATTTTTTTCGCCTCCACCTCGTCAGTCAGTCCCCGCCCCCTATTTGTCATGTGACCCTCCCCGCCTTGACCACAGCAGAGGCACCGCCTCCCTCCTCCGAGCTTCTGACGTCAACGCGCATCCGGGGGACTTTGCGCTGATTGACAGTCGCCATGGTAACACGCTCATCTCGCCGCCATTTTGTTAGTCGTTTTTTTTTTTTTTACCCCCTGAAAACCGCGTTGGGTGATGTCCGACGCGCCTCCCGGTTATAACGCGGAACTGTAGAATACGTCAACGAGAACTTGAATTTAAAAATATAACTGTGTAATAATGTGTCTGAGGGGTCCTATGTGGTAACGGCGCGGGCGGGATAACTCAGGAGGACGGGTCCGGTGAGGCGGGGGAGCGGCCCCGGTGTCAGCTCGGTGTGAGCTCGGTGTCGCCGCTGTGTGAGCAGGAGGCGGTGGCGGTGCTTCCCCGCTCTCCTCCCTCCGCCTCTCTTCCCTCCGCCTCCCTGGCTCCGCAGCTTTGGAAACGCGCGCCATTTTGTGCCTCCCCCTCCCCCTCTCTCCATCCTGTGTACGGCCGGGACCCGAGGAACGACCGCCGCCTCCTCCTCCTCCTTCCCCAGTGCTGGCAGCAGCGGCGGCCGCGGACTGTGCGATCTGTGCCGGGATATGAGCGGCGGTGATAGCGGCGACTACGGGAGCAGCGGGCGGGGAGAGCGGCGATGCTGAGCGGCAGCGCTGTGTGAGGAGACCGGCTCATCACCGCCTCCTCTCAGGCCCCGGACACCGCCGTGTGCTCGATGTGACGGGAGAGCTGCGTCGTGTGGCGAGCAGCGGAGGAGGACACGGGTAAGGACGGCGGCCCGAGCGCTGCACCCCGGGCTCTGCACAAATCTGGGGACCCGGGGAGACACGGACCCGGGGAGACACACACACCCGGGGCTCTGCACACAACCGGGGAGACACACACCCGGGGCTCTGCACACACCCGGGGCTCTGCACACACCCGGGGCTCTGCACACAACCGGGGAGACACACACACACCCGGGGCTCTGCACACAACCGGGGAGACACACACACCCGGAGCTCTGCACACAACCGGGGAGACACACACACCCGGGGCTTTGCACACACCCGGGGCTCTGCACACACCCGGGGCTCTGCACACAACCGGGGAGACACACACACACCCGGGGCTCTGCACACAACCGGGGAGACACACACACCCGGAGCTCTGCACACAACCGGGGAGACACACACACCCGGGGCTTTGCACACACCCGGGGCGACACACAAACCCGGGGCTCTGCACACAACGGGGGAGACACACACACCTGGGGCTCTGCACAAATCTGGGGACCCGGGGAGACACACACCCGGGGCTCTGCACACAACCGGGGAGACACACACCCGGGGCTCTGCACACAACCGGGGAGACACACACCCGGGGCTCTGCACACAACGGGGGAGACACACACCCGGGGCTCTGCACACAACCGGGGAGACACACACCCGGGGCTCTGCACACAACTGGGGAGACACACACCCGGGGCTCTGCACACAACCGGGGAGACACACACCCGGGGCTCTGCACACAACCGGGGAGACACACACCCGGGGCTCTGCACACAACCGGGGAGACACACACCCGGGGCTCTGCACACAACCGGGGAGACACACACCCGGGGCTCTGCACACAACCGGGGAGACACACACCCGGGGCTCTGCACACAACCGGGGAGACACACACCCGGGGCTCTGCACACAACCGGGGAGACACACACCCGGGGCTCTGCACACAACTGGGGAGACACACACCCGGGGCTCTGCACACAACCGGGGAGACACACACCCGGGGCTCTGCACACAACCGGGGAGACACACACCCGGGGCTCTGCACACAACCGGGGAGACACACACCCGGGGCTCTGCACACAACCGGGGAGACACACACCCGGGGCTCTGCACACAACCGGGGAGACACACACCCGGGGCTCTGCACACAACCGGGGAGACACACACCCGGGGCTCTGCACACAACCGGGGAGACACACACACCCGGGGCTCTGCACACAACCGGGGAGACACACACACCTGGGGCTCTGCATACAACCGGGGCTCTGCACACAACCGGGAAGACACACACCTGGGGCTCTGCATACAACCGGGGAGACACACACACCCGGGGCTCTGCACAAATCTGGGGACCCGGGGAGACACAACCGGGGCTCTGCACAAATCTGGGGACTCGGGGAGACACACACCCGGGGCTCTGCACACAACCAGGGACACACACACACCCGGGGCTCTGCACACAACCGGGGAGACACACATACCCGGGGCTCTGCACACAACCGGGGAGACACACACACCCGGGGCTCTGCACACAACCGGGGAGACACACACACCCGGGGCTCTGCACACAACCGGGGAGACACACACAACCGGGGAGACACACACACCCGGGGCTCTGCACACAACCGGGGAGACACACACAACCGGGGAGACACACACACCCGGGGCTCTGCACACAACCGGGGAGACACACACACCCGGGGCTCTGCACACAACCGGGGAGACACACACAACCGGGGCTCTGCACACAACCGGGGAGACACACACCCAGGGCTCTGCACAAAACTGGGGAGACACGCACACACACACACACACGGCTTTTCACACAACTGGGGAGACACACACACCCGGGGCTCTGCACACAACCAGGGAGACCCGGACCATGGGCTCTGCACACACCCGCTGAAACACAATCGGGGAGACACGGACCATGGGCTCTGCACACAACCGGGGAGACAAACATCCAAGGTTCTGCATACAACCGGGGAGACACACACACACCCCGGGCTCTGCATACAATCGGGAGACACACACCCAGCGCGCTGCCCTTAGCCGGGGAGAGACACACACACCCTGGGGGCTCTGCACACAACTGGGGAGATGCACGCACACACACACACTTAACTGCACGCACACACTCTCAACCTCAGCTACACACACAAACTCACTCTCAACACACTCTCAACTACTCGCGCTCTGGGCTGCTCGCGCTCTGGGCTGCTCGCGCTCTGGGCGACACGTGCACACACACACACTCTCTGGGCGACACGTGCACACACACACTCTCTCTGGGCTACACACACACACACTCTCTGGGCTACACACACACACTCTCTCTCTGGGCTACACACACACACACTCTCTCTGGGCTACACACACACACACTCTGGGCTACACACACACACACTCTCTCTGGGCTACACACACACACACACTCTCTGGGCTACACACACACACACTCTCTCTGGGCTACACACACACACACACTCTCTGGGCTACACACACACACTCTCTCTGGGCTACACACACACACACACACTCACTCTCTGGGCTACACACACACACACTCTCTGGGCTACACACACACACACTCTCTGGGCTACACACACACACACTCTCTGGGCTACACACACACACACTCTCTGGGCTACACACACACACACTCTCTGGGCTACACACACACACTCTCTCTGGGCTACACACACACACACTCACTCTCTGGGCTACACACACTCTCTGGGCTACACACGCATTCTCTGGGCTACACACGCATCCTCTGGGCTACACACACGCACTCTCTGGGCTACACACACGCACTCTCTGGGCTACACACACACGCTCTCTCTGGGCTACACACACGCGCTCTCTCTGGGCTACACACACGCTCTCTCTGGGCTACACACACACACGCTCTCTCTGGGGTACACACACACACGCTCTCTCTGGGCTACACACACACACACACACACACGCTCTCTCTGGGCTACACACACACACACGCTCTCTCTGGGCTACACACACACACACGCTCTCTCTGGGCTACACACACACACGCTCTCTCTGGGCTACACACACACGCGCTCTCTCTGGGCTACACACACACACACTGTCTCTGGGCTACACACACACACACACACACACACTGTCTCTGGGCTACACAACACACTGTCTCTGGGCTACACACACACACACACACACTCTCTGGGCTACACACACACACTCTCTGGGCTACACACACACACTGGGCTACACACACACACACACACACACTTTCTGGGCTACACACACTGTCTCTGGGCTACACACACATACACACACACACTGTCTCTGGGCTACACACACACACACACTGTCTCTGGGCTACACACATACACACACACACACACACACACACACACACACTGTCTCTGGGCTACACACACACACACACACTGTCTCTGGGCTACACACACACACACTGTCTCTGGGCTACACACACATACACACACACACTGTCTCTGGGCTACACACACATACACACACACACTCTCTGGGCTACACACACACACACACACACACACACACTCTCTGGGCCACACACAAACTCTCTGGGCCACACACAAACACACTCTCTCTGGGCCACACACAAACACACTCTCTCTGGGCCACACACACACACACACTCTCTCTGGGCTATACACACACACACACACACACTCTCTCTGGGCTATACACACACACTCTGGGCTATACACACACACTCTGGGCTATACACACACACTCTGGTCTACACACACACTCTGGTCTACACACACTCTGGGCTACACACACTCTCTCTGGGCTACACACACACACACACACTCTCTGGGCTACACACACACACGGTCTCTGGGCTACACACACACACGGTCTCTGGGCTACACACACATACACACACACACTGTCTCTGGGCTACACACACATACACACACACACTGTCTCTGGGCTACACACACACACACACACACACACTGTCTCTGGGCTACACACACACACACACACACACACACACTGTCTCTGGGCTACACACACACACACACACACACACACACTGTCTCTGGGCTACACACACACACTGTCTCTGGGCTACACACACACACACACACACACACACACTGTCTGTGGGCTACACACACACACACACACACACTGTCTGTGGGCTACACACACACACACACACTGTCTCTGGGCTACACACACACACACACACACACTGTCTCTGGGCTACACACACACACACACACTGTCTCTGGGCTACACACACACACACACACGGTCTCTGGGCTACACACACACACACTGTCTCTGGGCTACACACACACACACACACACACACACACACGGTCTCTGGGCTACACACACACACACTGTCTCTGGGCTACACACACACACACACACACACACACACACACACACACGGTCTCTGGGCTACACACACACACAGTCTCTGGGCTACACACACACACACTGTCTCTGGGCTACACACACATACGCACACACACACTGTCTCTGGGCTACACACACACACTGTCTCTGGGCTACACACACACACTGTCTCTGGGCTACACACACACACTGTCTCTGGGCTACACACACACACTGTCTCTGGGCTACACACACACACTGTCTCTGGGCTACACACACACACTGTCTCTGGGCTACACACACACACTGTCTCTGGGCTACACACACACACTGTCTCTGGGCTACACACACACACACTCTCTGGGCTACACACACACTCTCTGGGCTACACACACACTCTCTGGGCTACACACACACACACACACACACTCTCTGGGCTACACACACACTCTCTCTGGGCTACACACACACACACACACTGTCTGGGCTACACACACACACACTGTCTGGGCTACACACAGTGTCTCTGGGCTACACACACATACACACACACACTGTCTCTGGGCTACACACACACACACTGTCTCTGGGACATACACACACACTGTCTCTGAGCTACACACACTCACTATCTCTGGGATACACACACACACACACACACTGTCTCTGAGCTACACACACTCTCTGTCTCTGGGCTACACACACACGCTGTCTCTGGGCTACACACACACGCTGTCTCTGGGCTACACACACACGCTGTCTCTGGGCTACACACACACGCTGTCTCTGGGCTACACACACACGCTGTCTCTGGGCTACACACACACGCTGTCTCTGGGCTACACACACACGCTGTCTCTGGGCTACACACACACGCTGTCTCTGGGCTACACACACGCTGTCTCTGGGCTACACACACACGCTGTCTCTGGGCTACACACACACGCTGTCTCTGGGCTACACACACACGCTGTCTCTGGGCTACACACACACGCTGTCTCTGGGCTACACACACACGCTGTCTCTGGGCTACACACACACGCTGTCTCTGGGCTACACACACACGCTGTCTCTGGGCTACACACACACGCTGTCTCTGGGCTACACACACACGCTGTCTCTGGGCTACACACACACGCTGTCTCTGGGCTACACACACACGCTGTCTCTGGGCTACACACACACGCTGTCTCTGGGCTACACACACACGCTGTCTCTGGGCTACACACACACGCTGTCTCTGGGCTACACACACACGCTGTCTCTGGGCTACACACACACGCTGTCTCTGGGCTACACACACACGCTGTCTCTGGGCTACACACACACGCTGTCTCTGGGCTACACACACACGCTGTCTCTGGGCTACACACACACGCTGTCTCTGGGCTACACACACACGCTGTCTCTGGGCTACACACACACGCTGTCTCTGGGCTACACACACACGCTGTCTCTGGGCTACACACACACGCTGTCTCTGGGCTACACACACACGCTGTCTCTGGGCTACACACACACGCTGTCTCTGGGCTACACACACACGCTGTCTCTGGGCTACACACACACGCTGTCTCTGGGCTACACACACACGCTGTCTCTGGGCTACACACACACGCTGTCTCTGGGCTACACACACACGCTGTCTCTGGGCTACACACACACGCTGTCTCTGGGCTACACACACACGCTGTCTCTGGGCTACACACACACGCTGTCTCTGGGCTACACACACACGCTGTCTCTGGGCTACACACACACACGCTGTCTCTGGGCTACACACACACACGCTGTCTCTGGGCTACACACACGCTGTCTCTGGGCTACACACACACGCTGTCTCTGGGCTACACACACACGCTGTCTCTGGGCTACACACACACGCTGTCTCTGGGCTACACACACACGCTGTCTCTGGGCTACACACACACACGCTGTCTCTGGGCTACACACACACACGCTGTCTCTGGGCTACACACACACGCTGTCTCTGGGCTACACACACACGCTGTCTCTGGGCTACACACACACACGCTGTCTCTGGGCTACACACACACACGCTGTCTCTGGGCTACACACACACACGCTGTCTCTGGGCTACACACACACGCTGTCTCTGGGCTACACAC